>NC_056727.1:912983237-913103237 GCF_019279795.1 Protopterus annectens | reverse complement strand
AGGGTTTGTTCTCAGACAGACCCTGTCTGGATAAAAAATGATAAAGGGTTCCACAGCCATGAGAGCCTGTAGGTCTGAAACTTGTCTTGCAGAAGTTACTGCTAGGAGCAGAGCCGTTTTCCAAGATAAGAACTTTATATCCGCAGTAGCAGCTGGCTCAAAAGGAGGTAAAGTGAGTTTTTCCAAGACATAATCGAGGTCCCATGCAGGTATTCGTGTTCTCCTTGGAGGCCTTAAGTATTTGGCTCCTCTGAGGTACTGCCTTAATAAAGGGTGAGAAAAGAGTGGTGGTTCTGTATTTTAAGAGGCATGGATTTTAATTGATGAAAAAGATAAGCCTTTGTCCAGCATCTCAGTTAATCGCAAAATCTTTTCCATTTCCCAACATAGGATTTTCTAGTACTAGGCCTTCTGGCTTATAAAATGACATACATCACAGCTTTACTGAGAGGTGTGGTTTGTATGGCTACATTATCCACCATGCTGCCAGGTTTAGGGTCCTGAGTTGACTGTGCAGAATCCAATTGTTTTGTTGGGACAGTAGATGAGGTATTTGAGGCAAGGTCCAGGCTGGGCACTGGGACAAGTTCCTTTAGATTGGATACCAGTACTGGCGTGGCTAGTCTGGGGCAATCAATCATTTTTGGTTTCTCCTGCCTGACCTTTAGGAGTACCTTGGGGAGGAGAGGCAGTGGAGGAAAGGTATATACTGATAGGTTTGTCCAGTTGAAAGATAAGGCGTCCACTTTCCAAGCTTGTCTGTGATAAGTCCTTGTGCAGAATCTTTTTAGTTGATTGTTTTGAGGGTAGGCAAATAGGTTAATGCCCCCCGTCCCCATTTCTTTGTTATCATGCTGAAGACTTGTGGATCCAGGTGCCACTCGTGGGGATCCACGAGGTTTCTGCTTTTTCGTCTGCCAGAGTATTGTCCTTTCCTGGCAGGAATTGTGCCTGCAGATGAACTTGGTAAGTCAATGCTGTGTCCCATAAAGCTATGGCTTGTCTGCACAGGGGATAAGAATGAGTGCCCCCCTGCTTGTTTATGTACCACATGACCGTGGTGTTGTCCGTCTTTATCAGTAGTTGTCCCGGATGAAGTAGGTCCTTGAAGGCTGTCAGGGCATTTTGAACAGCTAGCATCTCTTTTTGATTGATATGTAGATGCTTTTGGTTTGAGGACCAGGTGCCCTGAATGCCTCTTCCTGCCATGTGTGCCCCTTCAGGCATAATCTGAAGCATCCATAGTTAGGCTCTGCCTGGCAGGGGGTAGTGAGAATGGCTGTCCCTTGTTTTGGTGACAAGCCTTTGTCCACCATTGAAATTCCTGTTGCATGCAAGGGATTAGAGTAATCATTGTTTCCAGACTGTGGCAATGTTGTGTCCAGACACTTTTTAGGTACCATTGAATTTTCCTCATATGCAGTCTTGCATATGGAATTAGTAAGATGCAGGATGCCATGAAGCCCAAAGCCTGCAGAATTTTTCTTGCAGATAACTGGGCCTTTGTTGCCATTTCCTTGAAATAGGTAGTCAGTTGTCTGTTTGTTTGGAGTGAGACAAGCCATCTGGGCAGTTTTATTTAAGCTTGCACCCAGGAATATTATCTCGAGAGGGTACTAGTTTGGATTTCTTTTTGTTGACTGTGTACCCTAGGCATGTTAAAAGTCTTATCACAAACGTCAGATGCTTTAGTAGAATGTCCTTGTTCTCTGCCTGTATGAGACAGTCGTCCAAGTAAGGATATATCTGTATTCCTCTGTCTGCAGGAAGCAATTACTGGTGCCAGGCACTTTGCGAAGACCCTGGGTGCAGTAGATAAGCCAAAGGGCAGTGCAGAGAATTGGTAATGCTTTGAGCCAGCCTTGAATCTGAGGAATCTTCTGCATGATTGCCTGATTGGGACATGCAGGTATGCCTCTTTTAGGTCTAAAGTCACGAGCGAAGCCTTGCTGCCCAGCATGGGCAGAAGCTGTTGTAAGGTCAACATCTTGAATTTTGGTATATCCAGGAAAGTGTTGAGAATAGATAAGTCCAGTATTGGTCTCCATGCTTTGTCCTTTCTGGGTACCAAGAACAGTCTTGAGTAAAATCCTTCTCCCTGCTTTTGCTGTGGCACTTGTTGAATGGCCCTCATGTCCATGAGAGCTGAGACTTGTTTTTGAGCCTCTGCCCATTGATTTTTTGGCAGGTCTGGCCAACTGGCAGGGTATGAAAATTAAACTTGTAGCCTTGTGACACTGTCTAGAACCCATTTGTCCTGGATTATAATGTGCCAATTTTGAGAAAAAAGTGCTAGTTTTCCCCCTAAGGGTGCTGCCAGAAGATGTGCATGGTGCAGGCAGGGGGAAGTCATTGGGACTTTCCTGTATGATTGTGCTTTGTCTTCTCCACCTTTGGAAGTAGAAGCACTCCACTGCTTAGGCCTGTAGGATCCTTGCAGCTGTGATCTGCCCCTTTGAGGTCTATCTGAGACGGGAAAGGACCAATTCTTTGTAAGCCAGTGTCTGCTAAATCTAGGTGACTGTACCTGTAAAAAATCCTTTACCGTTTGCACAGATTTGGCTTTGTCCTCCATTTTCTTTAACACCTCTTCTGCCTTAACACCAAACAAGATATCATGTTGTAAAGGAGCACCTAATAATTTTGCTTTAACATTGTTGGGAAGAGTTTGTTCCTTTAACCAAGCATGCCTCCTAATGACAGAACCCGTAACAGCGGCCCTGCAGGAGGCCTCCTGAGAATCAAACCCACACTGCAAAATATGCTTTCCAACTTGTTCAGCTGCATGCAATAACTCCTGCATTTCTTTGTTTTCGGCACAATCAGAATTTGCCATCATTTTCTGTTTAAGCAGTGACATGATATATTGCTGATATTTGAGCATATGAAACTGGCAATGTAAGGCCCTTATAGCCAAAGTAGCAGATGTGCAAATCTTTTTTCCCCCCATCTATCCAGTGCCCTAGAATCCCTGTCAGAGGGGGTAGGGTTTTTTACAGTAGAAGCTTTGACCCCTTTTAGACCCTGAGAAATAGTTTCTGGGTCTGCAGTAGGGTTTTTGAAAAGGAATTTATGAGAATCAGGGACCCTGTAGTATCTGTCCGGCTTAACCGGAGCTGGAGGTAAAGAGTCAGGGGTCACACTAGACTCCGAGAACACATCTACAATGTCCAACACAGGTGGAATAGCTAGAGCCTGTGTTGATTTAGAAAAAGTAAGTCTCTGAGCCTTTTCTTAGATTCTGAAAAATCTTGGCTCTCCCAGTGGAAGTGCTCCCTCATAGTATGCAAGGTTTCCCCAAAAGAGTAGTCCTCAGGAGGAGAAGCTGAAGGAATAGATTCTTTAGCATCAGAATCCTCACGGGGGGGGGGGGGATATTCCCGATCAGAAGAGGAATCAGAAAAAATGGAAACTGATCTGAAGATTCATAGTCTGTCTCTTGCCTAGGCCTCATCAGCAGGGGGATGGGAACCCCTGATCAAGGTAATTAAGTCTTCGGCCATTTTGAGCATCTGTTATTTGGGCATGGAGGCCTGTCCTTGTGGCTGATGAACTTGTTTCTTTGCCTTTAAAGGTGTTTTAGTCTTTGAAGTCGGTTTTATAATTGTTTAGGTCTGAATACACCCTCAGAAGCCGATGCCTGCTCAATGGCTCTGGACCTATCTGAGGGACTAATCTCTGAGGCTCCAATACCTTGAGTTTCCAGCGGCCTGGCTGACTCCACATGGGAGTCGGTAGCGGCCTGTGACTCTAAAGTAGCAGGCGTTAGGGGCTGCGTAACTGCCTCACTGAGAACTGGCGACTTGCTTAGGAGAAGCTTCGTCGGTTTTGGACCTCGGTTGCCTGTCTTTCTTTGCGTTTTTTGTGAAATCCTGTAGTCGGAGGACTATCCGACGACACTGTATAATTAAATCTTCGCTCAAAATAGCTTAATGCAAAATCGTACCGACGCTTAATAGTGCATTGGTTAAATCTAGCACAACATCGACAACTAGCAACGACGTGGTCAGGGCCTAGGCAAGGAATACAGTAAAAATGAAAGTCCTTATGAGTTATTTGCTTCCCACAAGAAATACAATTAACTTTTTCTGACATTGGTCTGGAGCAAGAAAAAAGTTTCCCCAACGGGGTACTTAGCTTTTAATGAAGACTTCGGATCTGAAACTCTAACACGGAAATCTCAGGAGTCGGCCGACCGGCATTTGCGAACTGCTTCTGCTTCAGGCACCGCGCGGCAAGAAAGACTGAATAAAATGGTGTTGGCTGCATCTTTTATACAGGACCCAAGACTTTGGAATTCAGGCCGACTGAGGGCAACCTGCCAGCAGGATAACCCAAATGTAATGACTGCAACAGTGAAACACTATGAACATCACAGATGAAGCACATGAAGAACTAAAGCGGTTTGATCAGCTTAATTTTGACAGGGACAGTTTGGTACTACAAACAAGGACTAAGGCTGAAGACAGAATTACACAACTCTGAATCCAGATCCCATCGCTCTGCATCTACTAGACACTCCATCAGATCTAGCAGGTCTTTACAGTCTAGATCTTCCACGCTCAGCAAGCAACTTATTAAAGCCCGTGCTGATGCAGAAGCTGCTAAGATTCAGGAAGCCTTCACAGAAATGAAGGCTCAGTTAGAAGCAGAAGCCGCCCACACAGGTAGAAGCTACACACAACAAAGCAGAAAGAGAAGGCAGGCTGGAGCTATCTGCAAAAGGGCTGAAATAGAGGCCTTAGCAAAACAATGTGAACATGCCACAGCTATGGCAAGGTTAAGAGTTCTAGAGCAGGGTGCTAGTGGGAGTGACAGACAGTATAGGTCCAGTAGACACAGTTATCTTAAATGCACTACGTATTCAACCAACGCAACAAGCATTCCATTTTATTTGATGCTCCCGACACCAGAGACACTTCCTCAGAAAGTACAGTTGTGTATACTTACCATAAATGTAGATGTTAGGGTGTATTCACTGTTGCAGTCATTACATTTAGGTAATCTGCTGGCAGGTTGCCCTCAGTTGGCCTGAATTCCAAAGTCTTGGTTCTTGCGTCGGTTGCTGTCTCCTCTTCCATGACATCAGGTCATCAGGGGTATAAAACGTGCAGCAGACGCCATTTTCTTTAGTTTTTCTTGCCCCAGATGTCAGGTGCCCCAAACTCCAGAATGACAGGGGGATGGTGGGAGGGTAACCTGGTCTGCAACAGTGAATACACTCGAACATCACCATTTATGGTAAGTCTACACAACTGTACTATGTTCTTCGTGTTTTGCTGTTGCAGTCATTACATTTGGGTAGAATCCCAAAGCTATGGTTGGGAGGCTTGAGCTAAACAGCATTAGGTGCGGCTATAAGGCCTTGCAGAACTGCAGTGGCAAAGCCTGCCCTTGACTTAGAGTAGAGAGGCAAATGATAATGCTTTGTAAAGGTGTGAACAGAACTCCAAGTAGCAGCCTCTAGAATGTCTTTGGTTGGTACTCCTCTGAGAAAGGCTGCTGAAGTAGCTGCAGCTCTGGTGGATTGAGACCCAATGCCCTTGGGCACAGGTTTACCATGGTGTAAGTAGAAGAAACGGATGCAGTGGCTTATCCACTTTGAAATTGCCTGCTTTGAAATAGCCTTTCCTTCTGATCCTGCAGTATATGTCACTAGTAATTGCTCAGTTTTTCTTAGAGCATTAGTCCTGCTCAAGTAGAATCTTAGCTGTCTGTGTACGTCCAAGGAATGCAGAATTCTCTCCCCCTTGTTCTGCGGATTTGGATAAAAGGTTGGCAGATGAATTGTTTGGTTAAGAGCCACACTGGAAACCACCTTAGGCATAAATGTAGGATTTGTCCTCAGAGACACCCTGTCTGGGTAAAATATGGTAAAA
The DNA here is from genome assembly GCF_019279795.1 of Protopterus annectens. NCBI lineage: Eukaryota > Metazoa > Chordata > Ceratodontiformes > Protopteridae > Protopterus > Protopterus annectens. The sequence goes on along the minus strand of NC_056727.1, from coordinate 913,097,358 downwards.
GGCTCTACAGCCATGAGGGCCTGTAGCTCAAACTATTCTTGCTGAAATAATTGCAAGTAGCAGAGCTGTTTTCCATGATAAGAACTTTATATCAGCGGCAGCAGCTGGTTCAAACGGAGGCAGGGTGAGCTCTTCCAACACATAATTGAGGTCCCATGCAGGTAATGGTGATCCTCTAGGAGGACTTAATTTTTTGGCTCCTCTAAGATACTGCTTTAGTAAAGGATGAGAAAAGACAGGTGGCTCTGTATTGTAATGAGCCGAAATGGCAGAGGCATGGATTTTAATTGATGAGAAAGATAGGCCTTTGTCAAGCATCTCAGTTAAGTATTGTAATATCTGAGGAATATTTGGTTCTGTTGTATCAGTTCCTTGTGCTCGATTCCAAGCACAGAATCTCTTCCATTTATCAGCATAAGATTTTCTAGTACTAGGCCTTCTGGCTTCCAAAATGACATCCATCACAGCTTTACTGAGAGGTGGTGTTTGTATAACTACATGATCAGCCATGCTGCCAGGTTCAGTGTCTGGAGTTGATTGTGCAGGGTCTGATTGTTTTGCTGGGACAGTAGTTGAGGTCTTTGAGGTAAGGTCCAAGCTGGGTATTGATAAAAGTTCCTTAGGATTGGGTACCAGTATTGGCGGGGGCCAGTCCGGGGCAATTAGTATCATCTTTGGTTTCTCTTGTCTGACTTTTAGGATGACCTTGGGAAGAAGAGGCACAGGAGGAAAGGCATAAACTGAAAGGTTTTTCCAACTGAAGGATAGGGCGTCCACTTTCCAAGCTTGTCTGTGATAAGTCCTTGTGCAGAATTTTTTCAATTGATAATTTTGATGAGAGGCAAATAGATCTATGCCTGAGCTCTTCTATTTCTCTGTTATCATGCTGAAGACTTGTGGATTTAGTTTCCACTCGTGAGGATCCATAAGGTTTCTGCTTAAATCGTCTCTCAAATTATTTTGCTTTCCTGGCAGGAATTGAGCTTGAAGATGTATTTGGTAAGTCAAAGCTGTGTCCCACAGTGCCATGGCTAATCTGCAAAGGGGGAATGAGTGTGTGCCCCCTTGCTTGTTTATATACCACATGACTGTGGTGTTGTCCGTCTTTATCAATAGTTGTCCTGGATGAAGTAAGTCCTTGAAGGCTGTTAGAACATTTTGAACAGTTAGCATCTCTTTCTGGTTGATATGTAGATGCATTTATTTTGGGGTCCATATGCCCTGAATGCACCTTCCTGCCATGTGGGCCCTCCAGGCATAATCTAATGCATCTGTTAAGGTTTGGCTGGCAGGGGGTAGAGTGAAGGCCCGTCCCATGTTTTGGTGACATGCCTTTGCCCACCACAGAAACTCCTGTTGCAGGCAGGGATTGAGAGGAACTAGAAGTTATGTACTCAACGTTCGATGTATGTGGCCCATCTCGCCTCACATTCTTACTCACGGGTTCGGAGCCGAACATCGGCTCAGACACGGCCAACTTATTTTTCTAGCACGAAGTCTCTAATTGGCTGGGCTAACCTGGTATCCCATGTTGCACTGCTCCATAACCCCAGATCTAGTTTGCAGCCATCCATAGTCACACCTCATGCACAACCACAGTTCAGTAAGGTAGAACACTATCCAGGGTAGCAAAGAAAAAACAACCAATACCGAAGGGTACTGAAGACCAATGTCGCCTCCAAATCATCCAGGAGGGGGGACAGGTGGGAGGGAACGTAAGAATGTGAGGCGACATGGACCACATACATCGAACGTTATGGTGAGTACATAAAGTACAGTTTTGTACCTACCATAAATGTAGATGTCCGAATTGGATAGCATCTGCAGTCATAACAACTGGGTTGTCCTGTCGTCAGGCAGCCCTCATCTTTGTTGGTCTTGGGTATAAAGCATCAGCGGCGCCATTTTCTTCAGTGTTTCTTGCCCCAGATGCCAGAAGCCCTATAGAAGGCTAAAAATTTTGGATAGATGCCAATGTTTCCAAAAGATAGAGGTAAACACAAAAATAAGCATGTATGTACATAAATACAAACAAATACACCATGAAAGAATCCCCCATCACTAGCTAGCTATTAGAAGGGTAAACACCCTAGGAGTACCACAGAGGGGAAGGAGGGAGGTAATCCTGACTGCAGATGCTATCCAATTCGGACATCTACATTTATGGTAGGTACAAAACTGTACTATGTCCTTCATGGATGCATCTGCAGTCATAACAACTGGGTAGAATACCATAGCCAACTAGGGAGGAGGATAAAAGTAGATTATGGTGTGTTTAGGATCCTGCAGAACAGCAGTGGCAAACCCTGCTCGGGATCTAGAATATAGAGGTAAATTATAATGCTTGGCAAATGTATGCACGGAGGTCCAAGTAGCGCCTCAATAATGTCTTTGGTAGCCACTCCTAAGAAGGCTGTGGTAGTGGCTGTTGCCCTTGTAGAATGAGGTCTTATGTTCTGTGGAATTGGTTTTCCATGGAAGGAGTAACAGAATCGTATGCAATTTCCTATCCATTTGGAGATTGTCTGTTTGGAAATAGCTTTTCCTTCCCTTCCTGTTGCATAGGCTACGAAAAGTTGGTCAGTCTTTCTGCTATTTTTGTTCTGTCCAAGTAGTAGCGTAGCTGTCTATGTACATCCAAGGTATGCAGTATTCTTTCCCTCTGTTTTGTGGGTTGGGAAAGAAGGTAGGTAGGTGGATTGCTTGGTTTAAAGACACTCTGGATACCACCTTAGGCATAAATGTAGGATTAGTCCTCATGGACACTCTATCTTGGTGGAAGATTAGAAAGGGTTGCACTGCCATTAAGGCCTGTAGTTCTGAAACCCTCCTTGCTGAAGTAATTGCCAGTAGGAAAGCAGTTTTCCATGACAGGTGTTGTATGTCTGCTGTTGCTGCTGGTTCAAAAGGTGATAGTGTCAATTTTTCTAGCACAAAGTTCAAGTCCCAAGCTGGCAATGGTGGTTTCCTTGGAGGTTTTACATTCTTGATTCCTCTGAGGAACTGCCTGAGCAAAGGTGTGAATAAACAGGTGGATCAAGGCTGTATTCTGCTGAAATAGCTGATGCATGAATCTTGATGGAGGAGTAGGACAGGCCTGAATGAAGTAGTTCGGCCAGATACTCCAGAATGTTAGGCATATCTATGTTTGATACATCTTTTCCTCTTTCAGAACTCCAAATGACAAACCTTTTCCATTTCCCAGCATAATTCCTTCTAGTTGAAGGCCATGCTTCAAGAATAATGTCTTTAACTCTTTGTGAAAGTTCTATAGCAGCTGCTATGTGATGTTCCATGCAGTCAGTTGCAGCGTTTTTAGGTTTGGATGCATGGTGCTGAAGTTGTTCTGAGTTAGCATCAAAGGCATCAGGGTATTGGCCACATATTGTTCGAGACATGCTCCTCAGCAGTGGGTACCAATGCTGTCTTGGCCAGTTTGGAGCTATCAGGATTATCCTCCTCCTTGATTTTTAGTAGTACTTTGTGTATCAAGGAAGAGGTGGGAATGCATATGCTGTTAGGCCTTTCCAGCTGAAGGAGAGCTAGTCCACTTTCCATGCTAGTGGGTGGAATGTCCTTGTGCAGAATTTTTGAGCTGGTGATTGAAGGTGATGCGAATAGATCTATCTGAGGCATTCCCCATTTCTTGAGATGGTCTTGAAGATATCTGCAGCTGCCATTCGTGGACATCCGATGTGGTCCTGCTTAACATATCTACTAGAGTTTCTTTTCCTGGCAGTTTTCCTGGCACAAATATTGCCTGTAACTGGATGTTGTAGCTGAGTGCCAGGGTCCACAACTCCAAAGTCATTCTGCACAGGGGGTAAGAATGAGTGCCTCCCTGTTTGTTGATGTACCACATGACTGTGGTGTTGTCTGTCCTTATCATCAAGTGGTCCTCCTTGAGAAATGGTCTGAACTTTTGGATTGCCAGTTTTACTGCCAGCATTTCTTTTAAGTTGATGTGCAGGTGAAGTTGGTCCTGTGTCCACAAATCCTAGGTCTGAAGCATCTGTTGTGATGGTCTGGCTTGCCGCGAAAGGGCAGGCCTGGGTTTGACTGGCATGCCTGAGCCCACCATAGGAAGTCCTGTTTTAAGCATGGTATTAGTGGGATTTCCGTTTCTAGGCTGTGTCTGTGTTGGGACCATAAATTCTTTAGGTACCACTGTAGTTTTCTCATATGTAGTCTGGCAAATGGAACCAAGATTATGCATGATGCCATGAAACCCAAGGCCTGCAGTACCTTTCTTGCTGTTAACTTGTTCAGTTTTGTTAGTGCCAAGAAGTAAAGAGGAGTTCTTTTGTTTTTCTGTAGTTAGGAATGCCATTTGTCTTACTGTGTCCAATTCGCTCCCAGGAAAGTCCTTGTCTGGGATGGTATCAGTCTTGACTTTTGTAAATTGACTGTGTATCCCAGTGCTTGAAGCAAGTGAATGACCCTTTGTAAATCTGTTGTCAGCTTGCTTTTGTTGTCTCCTTGTATCAGGCAGTCGTCCAGGTATGGATAAATTTGAATTCCTGTAGTCTGCAATGATTACTGACGCCAGGCATTTTGTGAATACTCTGGGCAGTAGATAAGCCAAAGGGCAATGCTGAGAATTGATAGTGCTCTGATCCTGCAAGAAATCTGAGGTATCTTCTGCAGATTGGTCGAATGGGGACGTGCAGGTATGCCTCCTTGAGATCTAGAGTTACCAGCCAACACTCCTTGCCCAGCATGGGAAGAAGTTGCTGTAGGGTCAGCATTTTGAATTTTGGGACAATGATGTAAGTATTCAGGGTGGACAGGTCTAGAATTGGTCTCCAACTTTTTCCTTTCTTGGAACTAGGAATAGTCTGGAGTAGAACCCTTTCCTTGCTCTGCTGTTGGCACTTTCTCCACAGCTCTCATGTTTGCTAACTCCATTATCTGTTGTAGAGCCTCTGTTTTTGATTTGGAGGTAGATTTGGCATTCCTCTTTGTCTGGTAAAGTGCGGAAGTGGAACGGTAACCTTGATCTATGGTTCGTAAAATCCACTTGTCCTTTGTTATGTGGTGCCAGTTTTTGAAAATAAGGTTAGCTCTAGAGGAGCTGCTATTTGTTCCCTCGTAGGCCGCTTTAGCATTAAGTCACTGTGGCTGTGTTGATGTAGTGGCAGGTGTTGAGTCTGTGCCTCTGTTGTTACCTTGCCACTGTCGTCCTCTGTAGGCACCTCCTCTGGATTGGTTTCTGCCTCTGGATCGTCTATTCCTGCCCCTTTGAGGTCTTGTGGAGTCAGGAAAGGACCAATTTTTGGCAGGCCAGTTCCTGCTAAACATTGGGGTTGAACCTGCAAGAAATCTTTAACTGTCTGGACTGATTTTGCCTTTTCTTCCATTTTCTTCATAACCTGCTGGGCAGGTGTACCAAACAAACTTGTTTTATCCATAGGAGCATCTAGCAATTTAGATTTAACATGATCCGGTAAAGCTTGCTCCTTTAGCCATGCATGCCTTCTAATTACAGTGCCAGTCATGGCTGATCTAAATGAAGCCTCCAGTGCATCATAGCCACATTTTAAAGAGTGGTTACTAACTTGCTGTATGTTATTTACCATTTCTAATACATATTTCTTATCAAGAGATTCATCAGTGGTTAGCTTTTTAGTTAACTGATCAAGCATAAACTCTTGGTATTGTATCATGTGAAACTGACAGTTTAAAGCTCTAGCTGAGAGAGTGGCTGAAGTGTAAACCTTTTACCCCATCTGTCTAATGACCTTGCTTCCCTTTCAGAAGGAACAGGGTTTTAGCTATGGTCGGGCTACTGCCTTGGGACCCTGGGAAATAGTTTCGGGTCTGCAAGAGGGGCCTTGTAAAGGTGGTGGTGAGTATCTGGCACCCTGTAAAATCTGTCTGGTTTGGCAGGGGCTGGGGTAAAGAATCTGGAGCGGAGCAAACATCATTGAAAGCATCATCCACCACAGAGAGAACAGGAGGTATAGCTAAGGGCCTGTGCTGTGGAAGGTGCAAAAGGTCCTAAGTCTTTTCTGGAGTCTGAAAATCCTGTTGCTGCCATTGGAACTGTTCTCGCATGGCATGCAAGGTTTCCCAAAGGAGAATTCTTCTGGTGGGGAAGCAGCTGGAATGGATTCTTCAGCATCAGAATCTTCAAAATTGGAGAAAGGAGCCTCTGGCTGGTCAGTTATGTCTGATTCATCAGCAGAATCATCAGAGGACACTGGCTCATGGGGCTCTGCCCTAGGTCTCTTCTCTGGGGGCTGAGAGGCCCTGTCTGGGTGAGATTGAGATCCTCTAATTAATGAAATTAAATCTTCTGCCAAAGTAAGCATTTGAGAACTGGAAGAGGGCCTGGTTGAGGGGGTTTAACAGGCCCTGTTTTAGTAGTCTTGGCTGCTTTAGCGCCTTAATGGACATGGCTGCTGGAGGCCTAGCAGCACCTACAGACATCCAAGGGAATGCTGTCTGATAAGTCAGTGGTAAGCACCGTACTGGGTAACATTTCTGAGGCCGATTCAAGAGTGTTAGCAGGAACTCAGTTGTAGAGGTAGATTCAGCTGTATTTTGATCAGTTTTCTCGGTTTTAACCATGGTTTCGGCGAAACCGCGGACCGTGAGTGTCGGTCTTTTGGCAGAATCTCGCGAGTCGGAGGATCCGACGGCATAATGTACGCAAAATCAGAACCGAAAAACTGTTCTCGGTTGAAAGAAGCACAGGACGAACAGGCTGCTCAAGGCAGGCAGTAAGAGTGGAAATCTTTATGAGGTATTTGTTTCCACAGGTTAAACAATTATTAACTTTTTCTGACATCGGCTGAGGCAAGAAAGAGTCCTTAGCCACTTAGCTTTAGAAGTCTTGATTCGTAGAAGTAATCTCTGGATCCGACCGACCGGCACTTGCGAACAGCTTCGAGGCGCCCACGCGGCAAGAAAGACTGAAGAAAATGGCGTCGGCTGATGCTTTTATACCCGAAGACCAACAAAGATGACGTCGGGTGAAGTGCGACATCAGCCGAAGCCGGACCCGGACTTTGGAATCCGGCCGACTGAAGGGCTGCCTGACGACAGGACAACCCAGTTGTTATGACTGCAGATGCATCCATGAAGGACATCTTCTAGATGTTATGTGGTCCAATCTCACCTACATTCTTACTCACGGGACAGCGTCCCCAGCACCTCTATCCAGGGAGGCTCAATGGCAGATGCTCCTGAGAAAAGTGGAACCAAAGGAAGGCCGGCCCCTAGAAGCCACGTGTAATTTGTAATGAGTAATAAAGGTGTGGGGAGAAGCCCACGTGGCCGCAGCACAAATTTCATCCAAAGATAGCCTGGAATGATAAGCTACTGAAGCGGAAACAGCCCTGGTGTGTGTGCCTTGACGGAGAACGGTAAATTTCTGCCTGCTGACAGACATAGGAGATGCAATCAGAAATCCATCTGGAAATTGTAATCGTAGAAATAGGGGAACCTGTTCTATTTTCTGAAAAAGATACAAACAGTTGGTCAGACTTACGAAGTTGTTTTGTCCTGCGTAAATAAAATCTAAGCTGCCTGTGTGCATCCAACTGATGAAATTTAAACTCTGCCTTAAAATTGAGGGAAGAAAACTGGCAGCTCAATAGACTGATTGAGATTAACGGCAGAGGTTACTTTCGGGAGAAAGGACAGATTAGGTCTCAAGGAAACCCTGTCCTTTTGAAAGATTAAATACGGGGATTTGATAGACAACGCTTGAATCTCCGACACCCGTCTGGCTGATGTGATGGCTATTAAGAATGCAGTCTTCCAAGACAGAAATTTTAATTCACAGGTGGCAGCTGGCTCGAACGGTGATGAAGTCAGGGCTTGTAAGACAAAATTTAAATCCCATGGCATGATGGGTTCTGACATAGGAAGCCGTAGTAACAAGGTGCCCCTCAAAAAGGCCTTACACAGTTTATGAGCCATGAGAGAAGGTTCGTAAGAGGTATGAAAATTAGAAATAGCGGCCAGCTGGACCTTAATGGTCACAGGAGCAGAACCCTGCTGAAAAAGTGTGGATATAAAATCTAAAACAGCAGGGATGGGGGGCTGTGAAAGGATCCAGTCCCTGGGCCTGAGCCCAAATAGAAAATCTTTTCCACTTGCTGGAATAAATCTTCCTGGTAGATTTATGAGAAGATGATAAAATGTGTACTACCTCAGGTGAAAAACAAAGTCTGACTAAGGATGGAAGTGGAGTAGCCAGGCGGTCAACCTGAGGGTCCGCAGGGAGGGATGGGACTGTCTCGACATGTGTGTGTCAGTAGGTCTGGTGCTGGGTCTAGAGTCCAAGGAATGTCCACTGCAAACTGATGAATAAAGGAGAACCAGACTTGGCGAGGCCAGTGTGGGGCAATTAGAATCATCTTGCTTCCCAAGGAAATGGCTTTCTGAATCACTCTTGGTAGCAGAGGAAACGGAGGGAAAGCATAGAGCAGACTGGGAGGCCACTCGTGGACTAGAGCGTCCCTGGGTGACTCCTCCTGTGGGGGGATCAGAGTGAAGTAGTTGCTGCACTTGGCATTGTGGGGATTGGCAAAAAGATCACAGCAAGGCTGACCCCACCTGTTGAAAATCTGTTCCGCAACTCGGCGGTTCAGGGACCACTCGCAAGGCATCAGAATAGATCTGCTTAGCCTGTCTGCTATCACATTGGCCTTCCCCGGAATGTGCGTTGCCACTAGGAACCGTCAGGAAGACACTGCCCACTTGCCACACTCGCATGGCCTCTCTGCATAGGGGGTAAGATCTGGTTCCCCCTTGCTTGTTCGGGTACCACACCACGGACATGTTGTCCAAGTGAATTGCAATCGTTCCTAGGGGGAGAGAGCTCTGCAGTGCGTGCAACGCCAGTAACACCACCCTCATCTTGCCACGTGCCTTGGACCATCTTGCCAAGATAATGCCCCCCCCACTCCATCTGGGAGGCATCCGTGGTCAACGTGGCAACTGGTGGCATAGGAATAAACGGATTCCCTTTGTTCAAGCTGGCGGAGTGTAGCCACCAACAGAGGTCCTGTTTGCACAGATCAGTGAGTAAGATCAAATGGGGCAGGGGAAGTTTCTGAAAGGACCATTGGGCAGAGAGGAGCCACTGCAGAAGCCTCATGTGTAACCTGGCTAAAGGCAGTAACATAATGGTGGCTGCCATGGATCCCAGGAGCTGCAGAACCCATCTGGCCTGAACCTTCTTGAGGGGTAACAACGCGTGAACCTGACCCTGCAACACCTCTATCCTTTCTTGGGGCAGGAACGCCCGCATATGAACGGTGTCTAGCTCTGTGCCTATAAATGTGACACGCTGTGAGGGCAGCAAGGCAGAATTTCCCCAGTTCAAGGTAATTCCTAGTTGATGGCAAAGGGCAATGGTCGTTTCCCTGGCCTGAATGAGAAGATGCCTGGTGGGGGCGGTGAGGAGCCAGTCGTCCAGGTATGGAAACACTTGGAATCCTTGACGTCTCAGGTGAGCTGTCACCACTGACAAACACTTGATGAACACCCTGAGGGCTGTGGTGAGACCAAAGGGCAGGGCACGAAACTGGAAATGACTGGCTCACAGCCAGAAGCACAAGAGACTCCTGGATGCCCTGTCCATTTTGATATGGTAGTAAGCATCTTTGAGGTCGATGGAGAACATCCATACTTTTTCTCAGTAACGGAAAAATAGACTGAAGGGTGACCATTCGGAACTTGGACTTTAGAACGTATCGATTTAGTCGGCTGAGATCCAAGATGGGTCTCAGGTCCCCTGTTTTTTCGGCACCAAAGAGAGTCTTGGGTAAGTCCCTAATCCGATCTGGTCTGAGGGGACAGGTTGGATGACTCCTTTTTCCAGCAACTTTGAAATTTCTAGTGTTGCGTGATCCCTTTGACTGGGTGGAACGTCTGGGATTCTCTTGGCTGGCGGGGGTCTGATAACAAGGGGATGGAATAACCTCCGGTAACTATTCGAAGCACCCATCGATCCTGAGTGATATTTGCCCAGGCTTCTGGGTACAACGAAATGCGGCCCCCTGACTGGCTCCGGAACAGCACAGTCGGGCAATACATCAAAGACAATGAAAGGGAGGGCCCGCAAAAGTAATCACGGTCTCCCGAATTGCTAGGGCCTCCTCTGCCCCTAAGGTGGCGTCTTCCAGAATAGCCTCCCCCTCCTCTGCCTCTGGAGGGGGACTCACCTTGAGCGGCAGGGAAAGACTTCTGTGACTTTTTGAACCACATTTTCCCTCCCCTCTGAGCCTTGGGGTAAGGCCTAGATGGAAGGGAAAAATGGACCCCTACGGCAGACAGGGTCTTCCCCTCTTGCTCGCATCTGGTGAGGGTGTCTTTCACTTTGGTCCCAAAGAGTGAGGACTCATCAAAGGGGGCGTCAGTGAAGGAAGACTTGAAGGCCTCCGCGAAGTGACACAGGCACATCCATGCTTGCCTCCTGAGGGCTACACCTGAGCTAGCTGCCCTGCTCGCCCCTCCTGCTGCATAAGATATGAGCCTCATGGATGAGTTGACAATCGAGCCAAGTGTAGACAGCTGGGCATTAATCGTCTGCGCTAACGCCTCAAGTACGTTACCCGTTAGAGTATCTCCTAACTCTTTAAGGAGATCTCGCTGGAGCCGAGTAAAAATGACAAAGATAATTCAGAGACCGAAGGGTGAAGGTCGCTGAAGAGAGGGTACGCTTCCCGTACTGATCCATACTCCTGGACTCCTTGTTTGGAGGATGGACGGAGGAAGAAGACTCTGCTACTTCCTGCAGAGTGGCCGCCGCCACCACCATGGCATCCACAGAAACCCCTTTGGACAGGAACTCTTTCCCAGGGGGAGCTGAAAGAAATTTATTAGGGCGTCTTGGTACAGGTTCCACAGAGTCAGGAGTTTCCCACACCCTTCGACAGATCAAATCTAGGAGCTCATCGAAGGGTGGAGATACCCAGGAGGCGGAGGGTCGAGCCTCAAAGGCCTTGAGAAATACAGACTTCTCCTCAGAGGGGGTTTTGGATGACCTGCCGCCTCTCTGCCTCAAAGTCTTCAGTATGTCGTTTGAAGAGACGTCATCGGACAACGACTTGGGGGACCCCTCTGACTCTTCGAGGTCGGTATCAGAAGTGAGAGACTCGTCCTGGGAGTCTATGTGCTTCCTCTTGCACAACTTCTTTCTTGGGGGCTCCTCAGGCACAGACTCAGAGGGGCCCTCAGAAAGTTGGGGACCTCTCATGGGGGTATCCCCAGACCTTGGGGCTCTGCCGTCAACTGATAGGGGGACATCAGAGGCTCTCACCGGTGTGGAAGGGGACGGAATGACTGATCAGGGTGATGTCACTGAAGATCTGGCCAGTGCACTCCTCATGGCCTCGAAGGCGGGTCCCCCCGAATCAGAGGGCCGACCAACCTCAGAGGCCACGACTGGAGCCGAAGCACCGAGAGGGAGGCTCGGAACAGACATAAGTCCCAAAGTATCCCCCTCGGGCCCGACAGAGGAAACCCGGGCTCCGAAATCAGAGGATGGAGCTGACATGGTTGGAGCCGATGTCGGCACCGATAAAGCCTTAAGAGGTATTGGCGCCGGCAGAACATCACCCGGAGCTGAACACGCCGGCTCAGAAGACAAGGAGATGCTCGGAGGAGGAACCATTGTTGCACTCATCGGGACTGGCTCCGGAGCCGACTGGGTCGGAGCCAAAAATAATTTAGCCAACACAGGCGACTGCGGGAGCCTCTGGACCACCCTATCCACATCCAAATCAGAGAGTCTGGAGGATTTGGAGGAGAGAGAAGGTGACTGATCTATCTGGGGATCCATGTCTAACACTAGGAGACATGGCTCCGAATGGGCTCTAACAGAATTGGAGCAGAGGCAGATTCAAGAACCACAGCTACCTCCTGCAGCCCCGAGGACAAGGGAGCCGAGGAGGTAGAATCCAAATTGGTAGTTTTCTCCGGTGGCTCCGATGAAACAGACGGAGCCGGAGATCTCTTCTCAGCCTTAGAAGTCTTGGCTTTAGTTTGTGAACCAGAGGAAGAGTCCAAGGACTTCTCAAAGGAAGGCTTTAGAAGACCCTTCAGTATAAAAGTTTATTTTTATTTTCCTGTAGCACCCTCGGACTGAAGGCGTGACAAAAGCTACAGGACTCTTGTAAATGTATAGCCCCCAGGCAGGTTATGGACACCTTGTAGCTGCATTTACAACATTTCTTAAACCCAGAGAGTTTATGTTCCTTTTGCTCCTTTGACATAAGACCACGATAAGCTAAAGCACACAACACAAATAAGCAACAGGACCTTAGTCCAACAACGGTTAAGGCGGGAACTACCGCTAACAACCACTGACAAGAATCTCTAACGTAAACGATCCTAGAGATGACTAATCCACACACACAGAAGCGAAGAAAAACAGCTTTTTTTTAACACAGGAAAAATTAGGACAAACTAAGCAACAGAGGGAGGACTAGGTCCTCTAATTTAAACGGGCCTAGTCCGTCGGAACAGGGGGATACCAATAAAAATCACTCGCACCACAAGACATGCTAAACAACAAGAGCAAACAGCTATTAAAATAGCTTTTGTGAGAAAAAAAAACACAAATAGTGAGAAAAAAGAAGTTTTAAAGCTACTTAGCCACAGCCAAGCGAGACCACGTCCTAGCTACACGAGCGGCAAACGAGATCTGGGGTTATGGAGCAGTGCAACATGGGATACCAGGTTTGCCCAGCCAATTAGAGACTTCGTGCTAGAAAAATAAGTTGGCCGAGTCGGAGCTGATGTTCAGTTCCGAACCCGTAAGAATGCAGGCGAGATTGGACCACATAACATTCATTGTTGCCAGACTGTGAGAATGCTGACTCCATAAACGTTTTAGGTACCACTGAAGTTTCCCTCATATGCAGTCTTGCATATGGAATCAGTAGGATGCAGGATGCCATGAAGCCCAAAGCCTGCAAAATTTGTCTTGCAGATAACTGGGTTTTTGTTGCCATCAGTTTGAAGTAAGTAGTCAGTTGCCTTTGCTTGTCTGGCGTGAGGTAAGCCATCTGGCCAGTTGTATTCAAGCTTGCACCCAGGAATGTTATCTTTTGAGAGGGTACCAGTTGTGATTTCTTTTCGTTAATTGGGTACCCTAGGCATGTTAGAAGCCTTTTCACAAATACCAGGTGTTGAAGAATGTCCTTGTTCTCTGCTTGAATGAGACAGTCGTCCCAGTAAGGATATACTTCTTTGTCTGCAAAATGCAATTACTGGTGCCAGGCACTTTGTAAAGACCCTGGGCACAGTAGATAAGCCAAAGGGCAGTGCAGTGAATTGGTAATGCATTAAGCCAGCCTTGAATCTGAGGTATCTTCTGCACGACTGCCTTATTGGGACATTCAGGTATGCCTCTTTTAGGTCAAATGTCACCAGCCAAGCATTCTTGCCCAGCATGGGCAGAAGCTGCTGCAAAGTCAGCATTTTGAATTTTGGAATGTCCAGGTATGTGTTCAAAATCGATAAATCCAGTATTAGCCACCAGGCCTTGTCCTTTCTGGGTACCAAGAACAATCGAGTAAAAACCTTGTCCTTTTTCCTGTTCTGGTACTGGCTGAATGGCCGCCATATCCATGAGGAACGTAACCTGTTTCTGTGCCTCTGCCCATTGATTTTTTGGCAGATCTGGCCAACAGTTTGCCATTGGCAGAGTGTGGAAATGGAATCTGTATCCCTGTGATACTATGTTTAATACCCACTTGTCCTGGGTTATTAACTGCCAATTTTGAGCAAAAAGTGCTAATTTTCCCCCTAAGGGTGCTGCCAAAAGATAAGTGCTTGGTGTAGGCAGAGGGAAGTCATTGGGACTGATTTCTGTAGGTTTGCGCTTTATCTCCTCCAGAGTTGGAGGTAGAAGCGCCCCATTGCTTTGACCTGTATGAATCTTGCTCCTGGTATCTGGAACCCTTAGGGCGTCTGGATTTGCCCCTTTGAGCTCTGTCTGACACAGGAAAGGACCAATTTTTTGTAGGCCAGTGTCTACTGAATCTTGGTGGCTGCACTTGTAAGAAGTCTTTAACAGTTTGCATAGACTAAGCTTTGTCTTCCATTTTCTTTAAAACCTCTTCTGCCTTAATACCAAACAAACAGAGTATCATGCTGTAAAGGTGCATCTAGCAATTTAGCTTTAACATGATCATGCAAATTTTGTTCCTTTAGCCAGGCATGCCTCCTAATCACAGATCCAGTAACTGCAGCCCTGCAGGAGGCCTCTAAGGAGTCAAAACCACATTGCAAAGTATGCTTTCCAACCTGTTCAGCTGCATGCAATAATTCCTGCAATTCTTTATTTTCTGCACATTCAGAAATCAATATCATTTTCTGTTTCAGCAATCCCATAACATGTTGATACTTAAGCATATGAAATTGACAGTTTAAGGCCCTGATTGCCAAGGTTCAGATGTATAAACCTTTTTTTCCCCATCTGTCCAGTGCCCTTGAATCTATGTCAGAGGGGGTAGGATATTTTGCTGTTGAGGCCTTAACTCCCTTTGGACCCTGTGAATTAGTATCAGGATCAGCAGCAGGGTTTCTAAATAAAAATTTATGAGAGTCAGGGACCCTATTATATCAGTCAGGCTTACTGGGTGCCGGAGGTAAGGAGTCAAAGCTTGACTCAGAAAACACATCATCCACAATATCTAAAACAGGGGGAATGGCTAAAGGCCTGTGCTAAGGGAGAAGCAGGAAATCCCAGAGCCTCTTTTTTGATTCTGAGAAGTCTTGACTCTCCCAGTGAAAATGCTCCCTCACAGTATGCAAGGTTTCTCCAAATGAATAATCATTAGGAGGAGATGCAGATGGTATAGACTCCTCTGCATCAGAATCCTCATAGGGAGGTATAGATAATTCCTGATAAGAAGAAATAGAAACCTGACCTGAAGATTCATAATTAGTGTCTTGCCTAGGCCTCTTATATGAAGGGGGATGGGTACCTGATCAAGGTAATAAGGTCTTCAGCCATTTTGATCATCTGTTTTTTAGGCATAGAGGCCTGTGCACGCAGCTCATGCATCTTTTTTTAGTCTTAGAAGTTGCTTTTGTCTTTGGTTTTGCAGCTACCGTCTGTTTGATATACAAATGTTGAGGTCTGAATACACCCTCAGAAGCCAGTGCCTGCTCAGTGGCTTCGGATCCACCCGAGGGAGATGCATCCGTTGGTCCAATACCTTGAGTATCTTGCGACATGCCGGACTCCACATGGGTGTCGGTAGAGGCCTGCGACTCAAAAGTAGTGGGTATCAGGGGCTGAGAAAGCACCTCACTGAGTACCGGCAACTGGCTTAGGAGAAGCTTCAGTTTTGGATCTCGGCTGCCTTTTCCTTTTCTTTGCGTTTTTTTATGTACTCCGGTAGTCGGATTGCTATCAGACGACATTTCTGGGTAGTTAAATCTGTTTCCAAAATACTTTGAGGCAAAAATTTACCAACGCTTAATAGTGCATTGGTTAAATCTAGCACAAAACTGAGAGCCAGGCACGTTGTGATCAGGGCCAAGGCAAGGAATACAGTACAAATGGAAATCCTTATGAGGTATTTGCTTCCCACAAGTAATACAATTATTAACTTTTTCTGACATCGGTATGGAGCAAGAAAAAAGTTTCCCCAACAGGGTACTTAGCTTTAGGGAAGACTTTGGATCTGAAACTCAAACTCAAATATTTCTGTAGTCGGCCGACCGGTGCATGTGAAATGCTTCTGCTTTGGGCACCGCGCAGCAAGAAAAACTGAAGAAAATGGTGTCGGCTGCATGTTTTATACCCCTGACGACCTGACGTCTTGGAAGAGGAGACAGCAACCGACGCAGGACCCAAGACTTTGGAATTCAGGCCGACTGAAGACAACCTGCCAGCAGATTACCTAAATGTAATGACTGCAACAGTGAAACACGAAGAACATCTATTACTCCCAGTGACTACTGCTGCAGTACCTCTCAACCAAGGTCAGTACGACACACCTAGCCCTGCTCAAGCTAACCTACCATATTATGGAGGTAGTCACCAACCTCCTGTCAACTGAGCCTCTGCACCATTGCAAGTTCCTGCACTCAGACTCTTGTCCAGTTCCTCAGCTTGATGCCCTTGCACCACTGTACATCACAATGACGTTCAGCAATGGTGCCATTGTTAATGTGACCAACACCGTTCAACCAACAGCTCCTCACTTAAAGTCTGAACACACAGAGGTGTTACAGGTTGCAAAGTATATGCTTTGCAAAGATCTTATCAAAACTGGCCTCACACAGTTTGATGACAGACCTAAGAACTACAGAGGCTGGAAATCCAACTATGTCTGTAGTTGGAGATCTGGACATTACAGCTACTGAAGAACTAGATTTGTGCTTTATTCAAGAGGCTGCAAAGTTTCCCAAAGATATCTGGCAAGGACAATCTGAAGTTTCAAGAGCTTAGTGACCTCCTTTCTGAACGTCAGCTAGCCAAGGAAGACACACACCTTCCAGGCCTCAGTTATCTGGACACTACTCGTGGGGTTAACCCAATAGTTTCAAATCTCCCATATGGCATCCAAGGAAAATGGATAACAGTTGGATCAAAGTACAAGGATGCAAACAGTCTCCTTTCCCCCATTTTTCTTCTTTTGCGAATTCATCAGGAAAATTGCAGAGGCAAAAAATGACCCAAGCTTCTCCTTTCAAGAGTCCCATGCTCCAGGTCCACCCTCTCCTAAGCCTATAAATTTGCACAGCTCATACAGAGACCACAGAGGTCTGGTCTCAGTTAAATGGACTGATGTCTTAACTACACCTTCTACAGTTCCCAACAAGGGTGATCAAAGCAAGAAAACCGAAAACCCAAATTGCCAATGCCCCATACATAAACCTCACCCACTCAGAAAATGTATTGGCTTCAGAAAAAACCTGCAAGAATGCAAGGAACTTCTCAAAAGATTTGGGATAGGTTTTAAATGCTGTGCTTCTACTGAGCATGTTGCTAAAGGACTGTAAAGCCATTACTAAGTGCATAGAATGTGACAGTGATAATCATGTACAAGCACTTCATCCATTTCAACATACTTCGACCCCATCCACAGTTACCCTCCCGAGGGAAAGCAAGCCAGGGAGAACGTAGAACAAAACAGTGGCGCCTACTCCAGTTGCCGCCACATGTACTGAAGATCTGTGGAAAAGGACTACGTGACAAATCTTGTGCAAAAATATGCTTGGTCCGTGTATACCCAAGGGTCATCCTGAATGAGCCCTAAGACTGTACATTATTCTCGATGAGCAAAGTAAATCAATCTCTTGCAACATCAGAGTTCTTTGACCTGCTCAACATAGCAGGGGATGCCCTGCCTTACACTCTGGGCACTTGTTCTGGCATTACCGAAGTCTCTGGCAGGAGAGCTAGCTGTCTTATAGTAGCTCCTCTCAATGGCAACCTAGAAATTCCACTGCCCACTCTCAGAGTGCAACGAGATTCCAACCAACAGGCAAGAGATCCCTACCTCAGAAGGTGCTTCTCGTCACCCTCACTTGGAGGTCATATCTGGCCAAATACCACCCCCTTGATAAAGACGATGAAATCCTGATACTGCTTGGTAGAGAGACACACTGAGGGTGCACAAGGTATGTGAATATATCAATGATCCAAACAATGCTCCATATGTCCAATGCCTGGACCTAGGTTGGGTTGTCATAGGTAACTTCTGCTTAGATAAGGTCAGGAAACCTAACAGGGTTACTTCCTTCAAGACTTGTGTTCTTCCAAATGGACTCAATACTGGTTTTAAACCCTGTCCTCATCACTGTGTAAAAGAAAGGTTAGGCAGTAATGGTAAGCCACAGCAAGTCATCCAAAGCTACAACTATGGCTTACACTCCTGGGATGATAATCTTAGCATTATGGTGTTTGATACCACTAGTGAAGACAAGGAATTCTTGAAAATAAGTGAAGAATTCCATTAGGACAACTCCAACAGCTGGGTGGCACCTTTACCATTCCGTACACCAAGAATGAAATTGCCAAACAATAAACAGCTTGCAGGGTTCACTGTTTATTTCACTGGAATGCACCCTAAGCGAGAAACTTACAATGAAAAAGCACTTTGTTGACTTCGTGCAGAAGGTGTTTGATAGAGCTCATGCTGAACCTGCACCTCCCCCTAAAGGAAGGGGAAGAATGTTGGTACCTTCCATGTTTTGGTGTGTATCACCTTCGCAAGCCAGACAAAATCAGAGTGGTCTTTGACTCAAGTGCTCATCATGAAGGTGTTTCTCTTAATGACCTTCTCCTCTCTGGGCCTAATCTGAACAATAACTCAATTGGGGTCTTGATCCATTTCAGACAAGATCTGATTGCGGTAATGGCTGACGTCCAACAAATGTTCCATTGTTTAACTGTTCGTGAAGACAACAGAAACTACCTCAGATTTCGGTGGTACTGTAATAACTATGTCAATGACAAGGTCAGACTATCAGATGAAGGTGCATGTGTTCAGTAACAGTCTGTCTCCTACAGTCGCAATATACAGGTTGAGAAGAACTGCCCAAGAAGGTGAAAGGGAATTTGGGTCTGATGCACGTCAGTTTGTTGAAAGAAACGTTTATGCAGATGACTGTTAAATCCTTTCCCACAGAGGAAGAAGCAATCAATCTCCTTGCCAGAACTCAAGATATGCTGGCTGTATCTAATCTCAGACTTCACAAGATAGTCTCCAAAAGTGTCCAGGTAAATGGAGCCTTTCATTCTGAGGATCATGCTGACAGTCTAAAGAACTTTGAACTAGGGTCTAATACTACCCTCGCGCAGCACAGTCTCGGGCTGCTTTGGAATGTCAAGCAAGACTCATTCATATTTCAAATGTCAGCTTGTGACGAGCCTTTCACTAAATGTGGAGTTTTGTCTGTAGTAAACAGCATTTACGATCCACTGGGTTTCATAGCACCCTTTACCATTCAGGGCAAGATACTATATTAAGACAACTCGCGTCTGAACATGTGGATTGGGATGCTCCTTTCCACACAGAAAAACAACTAGGATGGGAAACTTGGAAAGATTCCCAGAATGTCTTGGAGAAATTTCAAATACCACGCTGCTACACCTCTACAGGAAGTATCAATGCTATCAAAAGTGTGTCACATATTCTCTGATGCTTCCATTGAAGCTATAGCTGCTGTGGCCTACCTCTGAGTTATAGGATTAGATGGAAAACTGTTGGATTTGTCCTTGGTAAAGTAAAACTCACTCCAAAACCTGTTCATACTGTGCCAAGGACTAACTAATTGCTGAGCTTATAAATCTTGAAATGGGCATGAAAATTCATTCCTCTGACTTCTACACAGACAGTAAAATAGTCCCTGGATACATACACAACCAAACAAGACAGTTCTATGTGTATGTCAGTAATAAGGTGGAATGCATTAGGAAGTTTTCTGCTCCCAAACAATGGCAATTACGTTCCTACTGACGTCAACCTTGCTGATCATGGGACCTGTACTGTATCAGCATCTGTCTTTCAGGACATTTCTTGGACATCTCCAAGAGGTTGTTACAAACCATGTTGATTCCAACTTTGAACTGGTAAAGCCTGATTCCGACAAATAAATCAGACCTACCACCATTACTCTTACCACTTGTGTGAAATCTAGGGTGGGGCTGAGTTCTCATCATTTTAAACGTTTCTCCAGGTGGTAATCTGTTGTATGTGCCATTGCACAACGTATCCATGTTGCTCACCTATTTGTAAACAAAAACAATAATCCTAAAGCCGGTCATGGGTGGCACATATGTAAAGAACATCCTTCTGTCAATTAAGTCTCTCAAGTGGAGCAAACAATTATCCTTAGTGTTCAACATGAGGTGTACTCTCAGGAAATCCAGTGTCTCAAAGGGACTCAGCTTTTCCAAAGGTAGCTCTCTATATAAACTAAACCCAATAATTGACAACCAGGATGTTCTCAGAGTTGGAGGTCGCTTGGGAAGGGCTAACCTCAGCGATATAGAACAATATCCTGTCATTGTTCCAGACCAACTTTACACTGCAACATTACTGGTAAGACATTACCACGAGCAAGTTCACAGCACAAAGGTCGCCACTTTACTGAAGGTGCTATTCGATTCGGTTTTTAGACTGTCAGCACTAGAAGATGCATACCCTCCATACGTCACAAATGGGTCAAATGTCAAAAACTGAGAGGGAGACACCAGCAACAACAGATGGCAAATCTCCCACCTAACAAACTAAGCAGAGAACCACCCTTTATTTATGGTGGCATGGATGTTTTTGGCCCCTGGTCTGTAGCAATGTAGAACTTGTCAAGGAGTAACTAACAACAAACGTTCAGCCATACTGTTTACTTGTCTCAGTATTCCTGCTGTGCACATTGAAGTCAAAGTCAATGGAGACTTCATGTTTTATTAATGCCTTCAGAAGATTTCTCTCTATAAGTGCACCAGTAAAGCTCCTAAGATCGGACTGCAAAACCAACTTCACAGGGGCAAACAATGATTTGGAAGTAAGAAAATTCTTAATTAGCAAAGGGTGCGACTGGAAGTTCAATCCTCATTTGTCTCACATGGGAGGTTCTTGGGAACGCATGCCTGGGATCACTCGAAGGATCCTAGATTCTATGCTGTTCAGTCTCATCTTCCCAACTCACTCACGAGATCTTAACTACTCTTCTGGCAGAGGTCTCTGCCATAATCAATGCCAGACTACTAGCTCCAGTGTCTGTGGATCCAGATTCTCCATTGTTGCTCACTCCAGCTACTCTGCTCACTCAAAAAATCGGAGTAGCCCTGCCCCTCCAGGGGACCTTGACTGCTCTAATATTCATAGATGACAACAGAAACAAGTTCAACACCTTGCTAATGTCTTCTGGAGTTATTGGAAGAAGGAATACCTTTGCACTCTTCAAGGTCGCAGTAAATGGCAAGTTGATAAGCCGAATTTAAGAGTAGGTGATGTGGTTCTTCTCAAAGACAAAGATGCTCATCGTAACCACTGGCCCATGGGACTCGTTACACAAACTATGACCAGTAATGATGGAAAGGTTCAGAAAGTAGAGGTCAAGGTAATCAAGGAAGGTTCAGCGTGACTTTTTTTCACACCTGTCACCTATATGATGTTACTTCTTTCCAAGCATGAAAACGCACCTTCAGATTCTGCTACATGAACTTCGATCGGTTTCTGTTCCTGCGTGTCTAGGTCTTCAGAGGTACTGGCAACAGCAAGAATTCATTATGATGTTTGCATTTATCTTCTTGTTCTCCCCTCCCTCTTGTTTCTCCTGGCTATGTCAATGCAGCAAACCTGATTAACTCTCCTTGACAATGAGACAAAAACAACGATTTTTTGGCTTACCTGTAGCACTATCCTGACCATTATTTTAACTCTAAATGTGTTTAGTGTAATCACTGTATATATTACATCTGTAACTTACTGTTTCAGGTAATAACAGTATTTCTAGCCGACGTGTGTTACTTAATGTTGACCTACTCTCAGAATTTTCTTTAACCACGGGACATTCTATAATTTGCCTATGAATGTAACCTCTGTAAATATTGTATCTTAAACTTAACGGCTTGCTTAGATATGTAAACGATTGTAATTACTGTATTTTATAATCTAAATTGCTGACCTTGGAGCTTTTCTCCTCGCGCCTCCGCTGAAAATGGACATGTATCCAGTCGGACTACCCGGGTCAACAAATGTAAAATAAAATAAATTTTCAGGTTCCAGAGGATAAAGAGGTTCCAAATATATCATGAACTTAATGTTTGTTATTGTTTGGTGAAATCTAAAGATTTCAGGCAGGGAGTGTCATGTTACACATGTTACTGTATTTGCTGTTCAGCAAAGACACTGTCCTTATTTGTATTTTGTCCTAGCTGTTTTCCTGTAGCCTAGCTCTGTTAGCTAACTCCACCCTTCTCCCCCATTTTCTTCAGTTGTGCATTAGACTCCATTGCAGCCACGTCTATTGCTAGAGTGTGTCAAAGCATCATTATTTGACCTATTTGGAATGATTTCTTGTGTGAAGATCTGCACAGTTTAGAAATTAAACTATTTAACTGTCTCCACAGGTGTCATTTCGATTGAGTCACTGTCTGCTAACACTATCTGTGGTGGTGAGTAAACTTCTCAATACATCTAGCTACAGATTAGGAGATTACACTTGCTATGCACAACCAGGGGAAGCAGAACAGTCCTTAACCTTAGGTCCAAAACTGCGAATAGCTGTCAAAGAGGAAATAAAGGATGCTTTGAAGCGGTCCGCGTAATTACACAGCCTCATCCAAGCAGGGTGATGCATGGCAATGCCTGCACCAGCAATTTGTGACGCATCCAAGAGTTGATACCAAGTTGTACAGCAGATGCATGGACACATCAGCAAAAGACTAATATTGATAATGGAGTCTTCTGAGACTTTGGAGTCTGCTGCGTCTTAACTACCCTTGACACTTCTGATACAATGTCACTCTGAAGTCTGGTCAAGTTAGAGAGAGAAATCAATGCCCTCACTGCGAATGTGGCTGAAAAGTTGGAGAACTTCCCTAACCGGTCCAGTTCCTGAGACTCCCTATTAGGGGGATGAACCAAGGAACTCTCTTCCAAGATGTCCTTCTTACTGGCCACCGTCACCACAATTGCCACCATTGCTGGCCCTTGGAAGGGGCAAGAATCTTTTCTGTTTTCTTAGTGACTGGTTCCAATTTACTGGGCTCCCCTCTACACCCTACAGGACATCAGATCAATAAGGGCTTTCACAGGGTGTGGAAGGGCTCAAATGCCTCCAAAAATAGACTTCTCCTGAGACGGTGCTTCAGCAGTCCATCTCACCCACTGGCGAAGCAGCTCCAAAAGAACACCAAGGGAGGCATCTTTGCAGGGGGATTTAAAGGACCTCTCTCCTTCTTCAAGGTTGGTATCCTTGGTGACAGATTCTTCAGGAGAATCCAGGTGCCCCCCTCCCTCCCACCCCAAATTCTCCAGGGCAGGGACATAGAAAAGGCAGCCTAGAAGATAGGACAGACTGGAGACCACCCAGGGTGGACTGTCTGGCAGCAGACTTGAAGTGTGTCCACAAGCACAGACGAAGATGAAGATATATCAGTTGCAGCTCACCATTCCTCCTGACAGGAGGCATCCCCTCTAGGGCACCAAATGCAGAAACTGAATGTGGTCACCTGGAACCTGTGGACTTAGGATTCAAAGATCCCAAGGACATCCTTGACTCCAGAGGTGCTCCAACTTTCCCCAACGCAGACATATAAAACACTGCAAGATAGCTATAAGACTCAATCAGATTAGGTTATTTGGAGAGAGACTGGAAAAGTACAGTTTTGTACCTACCATAAATGTAGATGTTCGAGGATTCCCTTGCTGCAGTCCTGACTATTGGGTATAGTCCGCGTCCCAGTCGGCCCGAATACCAGAGTATAAGGCTGACGTCGGTCATGGCGCCTTAGACTGACGCCAGCACGGCAGGGTAGTAATGCGCATGACCGACGTCATTTCCTCAGTCTTTTCTTGCCCCAGATGTCAGAAGACCCAAAAGACAAGTCCCAAAACAACCTGCACCAATAAACATGTACAATATATACAGTAATATATATACAAAAATATAAGCATGTAAAGGCA
Source organism: Protopterus annectens (assembly GCF_019279795.1). Classification (NCBI taxonomy): domain Eukaryota; kingdom Metazoa; phylum Chordata; order Ceratodontiformes; family Protopteridae; genus Protopterus; species Protopterus annectens. The sequence continues at coordinate 913,073,737 of NC_056727.1, read as the reverse complement.
CCTACACAACCCCCCTGAAACACAGACGTGAAGGAGGGTAAATTGGACTGCAGCAAGGGAATCCTCGAACATCTACATTTATGGTAGGTACAAAACTGTACTATGTTCTTCATCTTCCCTTGCTGCAGTCCTGACTATTGGGTAGAATCCCAAAGCAGAGGTAAGGGAGGCTGGCAAATTATAAAGTAGCAGGAGCTGACAACATGCCTTGTAAAACAGCTGTGGCAAAACCAGCTCTAGACTTAGAGTATATAGGCAGGTGATAATGCCTAGAGAAAGTATGCACTGAACTCCAAGTAGCTGCTTCCAGAATATCCTTAGTTGCCACCCCTTAGAAATGCTGTTGAAGTGGCAGTAGCCCTAGTGGAATGAGGCCTAATCCCAGCTGGAACCTCTTTGCCATGATGGGAATAACAAAATGCAATGCAAAAGCCAATCCACCTAGAAATAGTTTGTTTTGACACAGGTTTGCCCTGTGAACTTAAAGCAAAAGAAACAAGTAACTGCTGAGACTGCCTAAAATCTTTAGTCCTGCTCAAATAATAACGCAATTGCCTGTGTACATCTAAAGTGTGCAAAATCTTTTCCCCTTTATTTTGAGGATCTGCAAAAACGTAGGCAAATGAATAGTTTGGTTTAAAGCCACACTAGAAACCACCTTAGGCATAAAGGAAGGATTAGTACGTAATGATACCCTGTCCTTATGGAAAATCAAAAGGGCTCTACTGCCATAAGGGCCTGCAACTCAGACACCCTTCTTGCAGAAGTAATAGCCAACAGAAAAGCCGTCTTCCATGACAAATATTTCAATTCAGCAGTAGCTGCCGGCTCAAAAGGTTGTAGAGTAAGTTTTTCCAACACAAAATTGAGATCCCAAGCAGGAGTAGGAGCTCTACGGGGGTCTTATATTCTTTGCCCCTCTAAGAAACTGCTTGAACAAAGGATGCGAAAACAAAGGTGGGTCACAATCATAGTGAGCTGAAATTGCTGCAGCATGAATCTTTATGGAAGAGAAAGACAAACCTTTGTCCAATAACTCAGTAAGATATTGAAGAGCCACACTCAAATTAGGCTCTGAAATCTCCAAATTCTTTGCTGTACACCAAAATAAAAATCTCTTCCATTTTTCTGCGTACACTCTCCTAGTACTAGGCCTTCTAGCTTCCATAATCACATTTAAAACTTGTTGAGGAAGCTGAGACCTTCCATGTTTCAACACAGAATATGCCAAGCTGTGAGATGGAGAGATTGAAGCTTGACATTGAGCAGATGACCGTCCTTCTGAGATAACAGATGAGGAATCAGAGGTAAAGGCCATGGAGGCTTCTTTACAAGACTCCTTAGAAGTGGGTACCAGTGTTGCCGAGGCCAATCTGGAGCTATCAAAATCATCCTTGGCCTGTCCTGTCTGACCTTTAGTAATACCTTTGGAAGAAGAGGTAGAGGTGGAAAAGCATAGACATGAAGGTTTTTCCAACTGAAAGACAGAGCATCCACTTTCCAAGCTGTGTGATGAAACCCCTTTGTGCAATACTTTGGCAGCTGGTGGTTTAGTGGAGAAGCGAACAGATCTATGTCTGGAGTTCCCCATGACACTGTCAATTTCTGAAATACATGAAGATCCAGTTTCCACTGTGGGGATCCATGATTTGTCTGCTTAATACATCTGCTAGGGAGTTCTGTGCTCCTGGCAGAAACCTTGCCTGAAGAGTCAGTTGCAGGCTTAGCAGTCTCCCATAAAATCATTGCTTGCCTGCATAGAGGATAAGAATGTGTTCCCCTTGCTTGTTGATGTACCACATGACAGTTGTGTTGTCTGTCAGAATCAACACCTGCCCTGGAAGAAGTAACTCCTTGAACGCCATCAATGCAAACTGGACTGCTAACATCTCCTTCATGTTGATATGTAGATGCTGTAGTCTGGCAGGCCACTTGTCTTGTATCCACTTTCCATTTAGATGAGCTCCCCAAGCAGTGTCCGAGGCATCTGTCGTTAAAATCTGACTCGCCTCTGGCCGGGTCACAGAGAGTCCCTTGTTTAGGTGACATTCCTGAGCCCACCACAAGAATTCCTTTTGAAGGCAAGGTATTATTTGAATGACAGTGTCCAAATCTTGGCAGTGCTGTGTCCATACATTTTGAGATACCATTGCAGCTTCCTCATATGCAGTTTGGCATTGGGAAGCACCAGAATACAAGATGCCATGAACCCTAATGCTTGAAGGACTGTCCTTGCAGTCAGCACGGACTGATGAGATAGTTGATGGAAGTAAAGTGACAGACTCTTTTGTTTGTCCGGGGTTAAAAGGCCATCTGGGCTGCTGTATTCAGTCTCACACCCAGAAAGCACATGTCTTGAGAGGGTACTAGACTGGACTTTATTTCGTTCACAGAATACCCTAGGCATCTTAGCACTGCTATGACATATTCCAGATGCTGTAGAAGGTGTTCTTTTCTTGAGCCAGAATCAGGCAGTCGTCCAAGTAAGGATAAATTTGAATGCCTTGAAGCCTGAAGTAAGCTATCACTGGAGCCAGAACCTTTGTGAATACTCTGGGCAGTAGATAAGCCAAAGGGCAATGCAGAGAACTGATAATGAAAATCTCCAGTTCAAACCGAGATACTGTCTGCAACTTAGCCTTATGGGCACATGAAGGTAAGCTTCCTTGAGATCCAAAGTTACCATCCAGTGATCCTTGCCCAGCAGAGGTAACAGTTGCTGTAACGTCAACATCTTGAACTTGGGAATGTCCAGATAAGTGTTGAGGATAGATAAATCCAAAATTGGTCTCCACGTGTTCCCCTTCTTTGGTACTAGGAACAGGCGAGAATAAAATCCAAGCCCCTTTCTGACACAGGGACTGGCTGAATAGCCCCTATCTGGAGTAACTGAGAAACTTGCTTGAGAGCCTCTTTTCTTTGTGGAGGAGGAACATCTGGCATGCCTTTGAAAGGAGCATTGTGTGGAAATAAAATCTGTACCCGTGATGAATGATATCCAGCACCCATCTGTCTTGAGTGATTAAATCCCAATTTTCTTTGAAAAGAGACAATCTTCCTCCCAAAGGAGCTGCCAGACGAGAGTCCACTGGCAGCTGAAAAGGCAGGTCATTGGTTCTGCTTACGAAAGGACTGACCCCTGCCCTCACCAGAAGTCTGAGCAGGTGAACTGTCTGATCTAGGCCTAAACGAACCTTGAGCCCTGCCCCTACCACGCCTAGATCTACCCCTAGACTGGGAACCATAAGCAGGATATGTCCACCCCTTAGCAGGCCAATTTCTACTAAACTTGGAGGTTGCACCTGCAAAAATCTTTAACAGTCTGCATAGACTTAGCTTTGTCCTCCATTTTCTTTAAAACTGCTTCCACAGGCGGTCCAAACAACACATCAGACTGTAAAGGAGCATCCAAAATCCTGGTCTTAACATGCTCAGCTAAATTCTGATCCTTCAACCATGCATGTCTGAAGAACAGAACTAGTAGCAGCCACCCTCGAGGAGGCCTGAACAGCATCAAAACCACACTGCAAAGAATGCTTACCCACTTGTTCAGACACATGAACCAAATCCAGCAATTCTTTACACTCAATACCTTCCGCCAAAGCATCCACCTTAGATTTCAATTGTGAAAGGAGATAATTCTGATATTTCAGCATATGAAATTGACCGCCCTCATGGCTAGAGTGGAAGAAGTATATACTTTCTTACCCCACCTATCCAAAGCCCTTGCCTCTTTATCAGAGGGTACAGGATTTTTAACAACAGAAGCTTTAACACCTTTAGGCCCCTGAGAAACAGTTTCTGGGTCCGCCGTGGGACTCTTAAACAAATACTTATGAGCTTCGGGCACCCTATAATACCTATCAGGCTTAACAGGAGCAGGAGGCAAGGAATCAGGGTTCAGAGAAGCCTCTGCAAAAACATCCTCCACCACATTCAACACAGGAGGAATAGCTAAGGGCCTATGCTGAGGCAAAACAAGAATTCCCTAAGCCTTTTTCTGGAGTCAGAGTAATCTTGGCCTTCCCATTTAAAGTGCTCCCTCATGGAGTGAAGAGTCTCTGAAAATGAAAAATCCTCAGGAGGAGAAGCTGAAGGAGTGGAATCATCCACATCAGAATCAGAATAAGCAGGAAACTCTTGCAAGTCTTCCACAGAAGACTCTGAAGCCTGTGAACACTGTTCAAAACTATCAAACTCTTGTTCCACCCTAGGCCTCTTATCAGGTGGGGGCATAGAACCTCTAATCAGAGTAATCAAATCTTCAGCCATTTTAAGCATATGTTTCTTAGGCACAGAGCCGCAACTGCTAGGAGAAGCCCTACAGAAGCTGAACTTGGCCTTCCTCTAAAAGAAGCTCTGGAAACAGAAGGAGAGGCCCTAACTACCTTGGGAAGAGAGGGAAGAACAGTTACCTGAGAAGCCCCCTCAGCCTGGCCTACTTCCTGAGAGGGCACATCCTGTAACAGTAAAGTATCTGCCTGAGACTCCATAGAGACTCCTGGCAAAACCTCTGGCTCCCCTGAGCCTTCTAAAGGACCGACGTCCGGGACTGCCGGTTCCTCAGCCCTAGACTTCACTGTTTTGTCCTTGCGCGCTTTAGATGAAGCAGGCCGGAGCATCCGGCGGCATAGTATAATTGCAACGCTTCCCAAACACTAACCTAGCACAATCAAGCCTCCTCTTAATAGTGCGCTTATTAAATCTAGCACAAGAGCGGCAACCAACAACGTCGTGCTCAGGCCCTAAACAAGGTATACACAATGTATGATAATCCCTATGCGGTATCTGCTTCCCACAAGAAATACAGTTATTCACTTTTTCTGACATCCGTAATATACTGAGGCAAGAAAAACCAAAATGTTCCCCAACGGGGTTACTTAGCCAACTCTGTACTCGGTCTGAAACTCCGGTTTCGGAAAATCTCAGAACGCCAACCTGCACTCGCAAAATTGCTTCTGCATCGGACCATGCGGCAAAAAAGACTGAGGAAATGACGTCGGTCATGCGCATTAGTACCCTGACGTACTGACGTCAGTCTAAGGCGCCATGACCGACGTCAGCCTTATACTCTGGTATTCGGGCCGACTGGGACGCGGACTATACCCAATAGTCAGGACTGCAGCAAGGGAAGATGAAGAACATCAGTAATTTACAAAGGTATCTGTATGACTCCCAAGTATGCAACAAAGTCAAGAAGGTTTAGGATATCTGAATGGAAGTGTTTGCATAAATATTTTTATACCCCAAGCAGACTTCAGAGATTTTTCCCCCTCAGGTAGACAGCAACTGCTGGAGGTATGATGGAAAGAGAGGCAACTGGGAACATGTTAGTGTAACAAGCTGGCAGGTTTGAAAACAATTCCACATAAAAGTTGGGGGAGCAAAAGGCTGTAAGTAAGAGTGTCTCTTTTGAAGTGGGACACAGGATAATTGCCTTGACATATTAAGGCCTATCCAGGCCGTAGTGGTGCAGCTGTTAGCATTGTCACCTCACAGCAAGAGGTTTTTCGTTTCGATTCTCAGCTGAAGTGCCTTCTGTGTGGAGACTGCATGTCCTCCCTGCGGTTGAGTGACGTTTAAAGACATGCAGGTAGGTGCGTGTGTGAATGGGCGTGCCTTCTTTGAAGGTTGGGTATCGGGCTGGCACCTCGGCACAGTAAAAATCCACTGCCAATCATTAGCAGACCGGAGTTCTGCTGTGGCGACCCCTAGCCAGGAAAAGACAAAATACATTAGTTTTTTAGTAAGTTTAATGTTCACTTTCTGGCAGTCCAAGTGCTGAGTAAATATAAAGTAGATTAACAGCTAGGCAGGTAATGAACTGCTAGAAAGACCAAACCAATATGCTCTTCTTTTGAAGCCTGTTCATAGTTAAGTAACCATACTGACATATCCTTATATTATATCACTTTGGCAAAGTGTTTAAATACTCTAGCTTTACAGCCGTTTTTTTCAGATATGTACTGTACACAGCTCTATTCTTCCCTCAAATAGTACAGTTGTGTACACTCACCATAAATGTAGATGTTGGAGTGTATTCACTGTTGCAGTCCTTATTTATGGGTTATCCGGCCTCTGGTAGCCCTTGACTGGCCTGAGTACCAAAGGTAAAGGGATATGACGTCTGCTGTCGTCTGTTGTGTTGGACATCAGGGGCCCCAATACAAAAGGAGGCGGCCAATGTCACTTCCTCAGTCTTTCTTGCCATAAATGTCAGGAGCCCCCAAAAAACACAAGGCTTTAGAGAAATATAAACAATCCTTGGTAAAACAAACCAAATGAAGTCTGCACCTTAGGAAAGGAGAGCAGAGGAAAACCAAAACAGGGAGAAGGAGGGAGGGAAACCAGGACTGCAACAGTGAAATACACTCAAACATCTACATTTATGGTAAGTGTACACAACTGTACTATGTTCATAGTGTTTCACTGTCACAGTCCTTACTTAGGGGTGATTACCAAAGCCCAGAGAAGAGGGAGGAGGTAAAGCAATCATGGATTGGAGAGGATGCGCTGCAGAACAGCAGTGGCAAACCCTGCCCTAGATCTAGAAAACAAAAGCAAATTATAGTGCTTTGTGAAAGTATGTACAGAAGACCATGTGGCAGCCTCTAAAATATCCCTAGTAGGGACACCCCTTAAAAAGGCTGCAGAAGTAGAGACTGCTCTTGTGGAGTGGGTCCTTACACCCCAAGTGGAAACCTTGCCATGAAAGGAATAACAAAGAAATGCAATGTGCAACCCATTTAGAAATGGTTTGCTTAGAAATAGTTTTGCCTGAGCTCCAGGAGCAAAAAGTACAGTTTTGTACCTACCATAAATGTAGATGTTCGAAGATCCACATTGCTGCAGTCCTTACACTTGGGTAGTCCGCTGTCCTCGATCGGCCCGAATATCAAAGTATAAGGCTGACGTCGGTCAAGGCGCATTAGACTGACATCAGGACGTCAGGGTACAAATGCGCATGACCGACGTCATATCCTCAGTCTTTTCTTGCCCCAGATGTCAGAAGACCCCAAAAGAAAGGTCAAAACCAAAAGACAGCAAACAACCAACCAACCACCCTTGCACTAATAATATGTACAATATATACAACAAATACAATATTTACAACCCAACCCACACAACCGCCTCTAACTACAGAGGGAAGGAGGAGGGTAAATTGACTGCAGCAATGTGGATCTTCGAACATCTACATTTATGGTAGGTACAAAACTGTACTATGTTCTTCATCTCACATTGCTGCAGTCCTTACACTTGGGTAGAATCCCAAAGCAGAGGTAAGGGAGGATGGCAAAACTATAAAGCAGCAGGAGCTGCCAAAATGCCCTGTAAAATAGCAGTGGCAAAACCAGCCCTAGATTTAGAGTAAAGTGGAAGGTGATAATGCTTAGAGAAAGTATGCACAGAACTCCAAGTAGCTGCCTCCAAAATATCCTTAGTTGCCACCCCCCTTAAAAAAGCTGTCGAAGTGGCAGTAGCCCTAGTGGGATGAGGCCTAATCCCAGCTGGAATCTCCTTACCATGATGGGAATAACAGAAAGCAATGCAAAACCCAATCCACTTAGAAATAGTTTGTTTTGACACAGGCTTGCCCTGAGAACTCAAAGCAAAAGAAACAAATAACTGCTGAGACTGCCTGAACCCTTTAGTTCTGCTCAAATAATATCGCAACTGCCTGTGTACATCTAAAGTGTGCAAAATCTTTTCCCCTTTATTCTGAGGATTTGCATAAAAAGTAGGCAAATGAATAGTTTGGTTTAAAGCCACACTAGAAACCACTTTAGGCATAAAGGAAGGATTAGTACGCAAAGATACCCTATCCTTATGGAAAATCAAGAAAGGCTCAACTGACATAAGGGCCTGTAATTCAGAAACCCTTCTTGCAGAGGTAATGGCCAACAAAAAAGCAGTCTTCCATGATAAATATTTCAACTCGGCAGTAGCTGCAGGCTCAAAAGGTTGTAGAGTGAGTTTCTCCAACACAAAATTGAGATCCCAAGCAGGAGTAGGAGCTCTACGTGGGGGTCTTATATTCTTTGCCCCTCTAAGAAATTGCTTGAACAAAGGATGAGAAAACAATGGTGGGTCACAGTCATAGTGAGCCGAAATTGCTGCAGCATGAACCTTAATAGAAGAGAAGGACAAACCTTTGTCCAGTAACTCAGTAAGATATTGAAGAGCCACACTTAAATTAGGCTCAGAAACATCAAATTCCTTTGCTGCACTCCAAAATAAAAATCTCTTCCATTTATCTGCGTACACTTTCCTTGTACTAGGCCTTCTGGCTTCCAAAATAACATTCAAAACTTGCTGTGGAAGTCGAGACCCTCCAGGGTTCAAAACAGAATATGCCAGGCTGTTAGGTGAAGAGAGTGAAGTTTGACATTGAGTAAATGACTGTTCTCCTGAGACAGCAGGTGTGGAATCGAAGGTAAAGGCCATGGAGGCTCCGCACCAGACTTCTCAGTAAAGGGTACCAATGCTGTCGAGGCCAATCTGGAGCTATTAAAATCATCCTTGGCTTGTCCTGTCTGACCTTTAGGAGTACCTTTGGGAGGAGAGGCAGAGGTGGAAAGGCATACACATGAAGATTGCTACAATTGAAAGAAAGAGCATCCACTTTCCAGGCTGTGGGATGAAACCTTTTGTGCAAAACTTTGGCAGCTGGTAGTTTAGTGGAGAAGCGAACAGATCTATGTCTGGAGTTCCCCATGACACTGTCAATTTCTGAAATACATGAGGATCCAATTTCCACTCGTGGGGATCCATAATTGCCTGCTCAACGATCTGCTAAGGAGTTCTGTGCTCCGGCAGAAAACTTGCCTGAAGATGTAGCTGTAAACTGAGAGCAGTCTCCCACAAAATCATTGCTTGCCTGCATAGAGGATAAGAATGTGTTCCCCTTGCTTGTTGATGTACCACATGACAGTTGTGTTGTCTGTTAGAATCAACACCTGCCCTGGAAGAAGTAAATCCTTGAAAGCTATTAATGCAAATTGGACTGCTAACATCTCCTTCAAGTTGATATGTAGATGTTGTAGTCTGGCAGGCCACGTGTCTTGTATCCACTTTCCATTTAGATGAGCTCCCCAAGCTTTGTCTGAGGCATCTGTCGTTAGAATCTGACTCGCCTCTGGCCGGGTCACAGAGAGTCCCTTGTTTAGGTGACATTCCTGAGCCCACCACAAAAATTCCTTTTGAATGCAAGGTATTATCTGAATGACAGTGTCCATATCCTGGCAGTGCTGTGTCCATACATTTTTGAGATACCATTGTAGCTACCTCATATGCAGTTTGGCATTGGGAAGCACCAGAATACAAGATGCCATGAACCCCAAGGCTTGAAGGACTGTCTTTGCAGTCAGCCTGGACTGATGAGACAAGTGATGGAAGTAAAGGGAAAGATTCTTTTGTTTGTCCGGGGTCAAAAAGGCCATCTGGGATGCTGTATTCAGTCTTACACCCAGAAAGCACATGTCCTGAGAGGGTACTAGACTGGACTTTATTTCGTTCACAGAATACCCCAGGCATCTTAACACTGCTATCACATATTGCAGATGATGAAGAAGTTCGTCCCTTTCTTGAGCCAGAATCAGGCAATCGTCCAAATAAGGATAAATCTGTATTCCTTTTAGCCTGAAGAAAGCTATCACTGGAGCCAGAACTTTCGTAAACACTCTGGGCGCAGTAGATAAGCCAAAGGGCAATGCAGAGAGCTGATAATGAGAAGTCCCAGCCCGAAAACGCAGATACTTCCTGCAACTTAGTCTGATAGGAACATGAAGGTAAGCCTCCTTGAGATCCAGAGTTACCATCCAGTGATCTTTGCCCAGCAGAGGTAAAAGCTGTTGTAACGTCAACATTCTGAACTTGGGAATGTCCAGATAAGTGTTGAGGATAGATAAATCCAAAATTGGTCTCCACGTGTTCCCCTTCTTTGGTACCAGGAACAGGCGAGAATAAAATCCTAGGCCCACTTCTGACAGAGGGACCGGCTGTATGGCCCCTATTTGAAGTAGCAGAGAAATTTGTTTGTGAGCCTCTATTCTTTGTTGAGGAGGAACGTCTGGCATGCCTTTGAAAGGAGGCAAGGTATGGAAATAAAACCTGTAACCTTGGTGTATGATATCCAATACCCATCTGTCTTGGGTAATTAAACTCCAATTTTCCTTGAAAAGTGCCAACCTTCCTCCCAAAGGTGCTGCCAGACGAGAAGGCTCTGGCAGCTGAAAAGGTAGGTCATTGGGCCTGTTTACGAAAGGACTGACCCCTGCCCTCACCCGAAGACTGTGCAGGTGAACTCCCTGTTCTAGGCCTGAAAGAGCCCTGAGCTCTGCCCCTACCACGTCTAGATCTACCCCTAGACTGGGAATCATAAGAAGGATACGTCCACCCCTTGGTAGGCCAATTCCTACTAAACTTCGGAGGCTGAACCTGCAAAAAATCTTTAACAGTCTGCATAGACTTAGCCTTGTCTTCCATTTTCTTTAAGACTGCCTCCACAGGTGAACCAAACAACACATCAGACTGTAAAGGAGCATCTAAAATCCTTGTCTGAACATGGTCAGATAAATTCTGATCCCTCAGCCAGGCGTGCCTGAAGAACTGACCCAGTGGCAGCCACCCTAGACGAGGCCTGTACAGCATCAAAACCACATTGCAAAGAATGCTTACCCACCTGTTCAGAAACATGTACCAAATCCTGTAATTCCTTACACTCAATACCTTCCGCCAGAGCATCTACCTTAGACTTCAATTGAGAAAGTAGATAGTTTTGGTATTTCAACATGTGAAACTGGCAATTCAAAGCCCTCATAGCTAAGGTGGAAGAAGTATAGACTTTCTTTCCCCATCTATCCAAAGCCCTGGCCTCTTTATCTGGAGGAACCGGATTTTTTACAACAGAAGCCTTGACACCCTTAGGTCCTTGACTAACAGTTTCTGGGTCCGCCCTAGGACTCTTAAAAATATATTTATGAGCTTCAGGCACCCTGTAATACCTATCCGGTTTAACAGGAGCAGGAGGCAAAGAATCAGGATTAAGAGCAGCCTCTGCAAACACATCTTCCACAACATCCAGAACAGGAGGTATAGCCAAAGGCCTATGCTGGGGTAAAAACAAAAATTCCCTAAGCCTTTTCCTGGAATCGGAGAAGTCCTGACCTTCCCACTTAAAATGTTCCCTCATGGAATGAAGAGTCTCTGAAAAAGAAAAATCCTCTGGAGGAGAAGCAGAAGGAGTAGAATCATCCACCTCAGAATCAGAATAAGGAGAATACTCCTGCAAGTCTTCAGCCGAAGACTCTGAAACATCCGAAGCCTGCTCAAAACTCCCCAACTCTGGTTCCACCCTAGGCCTCTTATCAGGAGGGGGCAAAGAACCTCTAATTAAAGCAATTAAATCTTCTGCCATTTTAAGCATGTGCTTCTTGGGTACAGATCCTGAAGAACTAGGAGTGACACCAACAGAAGCTAAACCTGGCCTGCCTCTGGGAGAAGCCTTGGAAACAGAAGGAGAGGGCCTAACCACCCTAGGAAGGGAGGGGAGTACAGTAACCTGAGAAGCCCCTTCAGCCTGACCTGCCTCCTGAGAGGCCACATCCTGCAAAAACAAAGTCTCCCCCTGGGACTCCAGAGAAACCTCCGGCGGAACCCCCGGTTCCACCGACACCTCCAAAGAACCGGCGTCCGGTACGGACGGCTCTTCTTGTCTGGGCTTAGCTGCTTTGTCTTTGCGCTTCTTCGAAGAAGCGGGCGTCGGAGCATCCGACGGCATATTATAATTGCACCGCTTCCCGAAGACTAACCTGGCACAATCTAACCTTCGCTTAATAGTGCGCTTATTAAACCTAGCACAAAAGCGACACCCAACAACGTCGTGCTCAGGCCCCAAACAAGGAATACACAAAGAATGATAATCTCTATGCGGTATCTGTTTCCCACAAGAAATACAGTTATTCACTTTTTCTGACATCCGGTAAACCACTGAGGCAAGAAAAAACTAAAATATTCCCAACGGGGTACTTAGCCAACTTTGACTCGGTCTGAAACTCCGAATTCGAAAAATTTCAGAACGCCGAACGGCACTTGCAATGCTGCTTCTGCATCGGACCATGCGGCAAAAAAGACTGAGGATATGACGTCGGTCATGCGCATTTGTACCCTGACGTCCTGATGTCAGTCTAATGCGCCTTGACCGACGTCAGCCTTATACTTTGATATTCGGGCCGATCGAGGACAGCGGACTACCCAAGTGTAAGGACTGCAGCAATGTGAGATGAAGAACATCTGAAAAATAGCTGAGATGATTTCCGAAGGTCCTTAGTCTTATCCAGGTAAAACCTCAGCTGTGTACATCAAGGGAATGCAGGATCCTTTCCCCTCTATTTTGAGGATTAGGAAAGAAGGTAGGAATGTGAATGGACTGGTTAAGAGTCGAGCTAGAAACCACCTTCGGCATAAATGGAGGATTAGTCCTTAGGGAGACTATCTGCATGGAAGATGAGAAAAGGCTCCACAGCCATCAAAGCCTGCATTTCTGAAACTCTCCTTGCTGAAGATATAGCCAAGAGGAATGCAGTTTTCCAAGACAGAAACTAAGTCTGCGGTGGCAGCTGGCTCAAAAGGAGGAAGAGTGAGCTTTTCCAACACAAAATTAAGATTCCAGGCTGGAGTAGGAGCCCTTCTGGGAGGTTTTAAGTTGCTAGCACCTCTGAGAAACATTTTCATCAGGGGATGAGAGAAAATGGGCTGTTCAAAGGAACTGTAAGCAGAAATAGCTGAAGCATGGATCTTGATAAAAAAGGAAAGTTCACTTTGAAGCAACTCAGCCAAATATTCCAAGATCAGAGGAAGAGTAGGCTGAGAAGATTCTCCTTTAGGTTGCATCCGAGAGAATCTTTCCCATTTGCCAGTGCAGGACTTCCTAGTGCTAGGCCTCCTGACCTCACGAAATATGTCAACCACCTGCTGGGAAAGGGAAGAAGTAGACGGATTAATACAATAAGCCAAGCTGCCAAATGCAGAGTCTGAAGATGAGGGTGCAGAATCTTTCCCCCCTCCTGAACCAAAATATCTGGTTTCAGAGGAAGATGCCACGAAAGAAGCTGGGATACACTGTGAAGCAGAGGATACCAATGCTGCCTGGGCCAGTCTGGGGCTATGAGAATGGTGCTTGATCTTTCATCCCTGATCTTCAACAACACTCTAGGAAGAAGAGGAAGAGGAGGGAAGGCATAAACTGAAAGGAGTGTCCAAGGGAAAGAAAGAGCATCCACTTTCCAGGCTTTGCTGTGATGCTGTCTGGTGCAATAGAGTGGCAGAAGGTGGTTGTCTGGGGAGGAGAAAAAGTCTCTCTTGTCTGCTCAACTGGTCAGCCAAAACATTGAGCCTCCCTGGAAGAAACTGAGCTAGAAGATGTAGGCCCAAAGAAGCTGCTGTGGACCACAGACTCATGCTCTGTCTGCACAGGGGGATAAAGAATGAGTCCCTACCTGTTTGTTGATGTACCACATGACTGTGGTGGTGTCTGTTCTTACCAGCAAAGTTCCAGGAGAAAGATGATGCTTGAAAGCCAGTAAGGCCAGGTGAACTGCTAATTCCTTCAGGTTTATGTGCAAGTGCCTCTGCTGGGTGTTCCAACGTCCCTGTATGCACCTGCCATCCAGGTGAGACCCAGGCGTAATCCGATGAAGTCTGTAGTCAGGACTTGACTTACAGGAGGTGGACGGAAAGGTGTGCCCTTGCATTGCAAACAGGCTGTCGCCCACCATAGCAACTCTCTCTGCAGACAAGGAAGCAGAGGAACTATGACATCCAGGTCCTGAGCATGTTGACACCAAACATTCTTGAGGTACCACTGCAATTTCCTCATATGCAGCTTTGTATATGGAATCATGAAAATACAAGAGGCCATGAATCCCAGAGCTTGCAGGCATTTCCTTGCATGGAGGTGGGATAGGCTTGCCAAGTCCTTGAAGTAACCTGAAAGAGTTGTCTGCTTCTCCTGGGTGAGATATATCATTTGGGCAGCTGTGTTCAGACTCGCTCCCAGGAATGTTATCTCTGGTTGGTACCATTTTCGCCTTCTGCTCGTTGAGAGTGTAACCTTGGGAAGAGAGAAGAGTCTTTACAGATTCCAAATCCTTTAACAGCTGCTCCAGAGACTTTGCTTGAATCAGACAGTCATCCAAATAAGGATAAATCTGTATGTTCTTCTGCCTGCAAAAGGCAATGACTGGAGCCAGGCACTTTGTAAAAACTCTGGGAGCAGTAGATAAGCCAAAGGGCAGCGCAGAGAATTGACAATGCTGCTTGTCCACTCTGAGGCAAAGAAACAGTCTGCAGGTTTCCCGGATAGGGATGTGCAGATAAGCTTCCTTGAGATCTAAAGTTACAAGCCAGGAGTCCTTGTCCAACACTGGTAGCAACTGATGAAGAGTGAGCCTTTTGAACTTTGGGATCACCAGGAAAGAGTTCAGAATGGAGAGATCTAGGATAGGACGCTAGGTGCCCTCTTTTTTTTTTGGCACTAGGAAAAGTCTGGAGTAGAAGCCTTGGCCTACCTGTTGAGAAGGAACTGATTCTATTGCCTCCATAGCTGCAAGAGAGCCAAAACTTGCTTTCTACTTCTGCCCTCTGATTTGAAGGAATGTCCGGGAATCCTTTGAATGTGGGGAAGGTGTGGAAAGAAAATTTGTGTCTTAGGGATACAGTTCAGAGTACCCATTTGTCTGTGATGGTGGCCCAAACCTTTGAAAAAAGGGCCAACCTTCCCCCTAAAGGAGACTCTGGGCAAGCAGGAAGAGGCAGAAGTTGGACAAAGTCATTGAAAATGCTTGGCCTGGAATGTGGGCTTGGAACTTCCCGACTTAGACATGGAAGCATGCCATTGTTTAGTCCTCTAAGGGGTAGCCCCCTGACCCCTAGCAGATTTGTAACCTCTAGTCCTAGAACAGTTCCGCCTGCTAGTATCAGGAAAAGTCCAACTCTTAAAAGGGTAGTTCCTGCTAAAACGAGGAAGCTGAACTTGCAAAAAGTCCTTAACTGTTTGCATGGACTTGACTTTATCCTCCAGCTTCTTGAGCACCTCCTCTGCTTTGCTGCCAAAAAGTGCATCTTTGTGCAAGGTAGCATCTAAAAGCTTTACCTTGACCGACTCTGGAAGAGGCTGTTCCCTGAGCCAAGCATGCCTCCTGATAACAGATCCAGTAGCTGCAGCCCTGCAGGAAGCTTCAAGAGCATCAAAACCACAGTGTAAAGAATGCTTACTGACAAGACTGGCAGAATTCAGTAAATCCTGCATAACTTTATTCTCCCCCAAAAGGGGCACAGTTGAAATATTTGACTAATAGCCTCCAAAGTATGCTGCTTATACTTAAGCATATGAAAGAGACAATTATAGACCTAACAGCAAGAGTGGCAGAAGTATAAACCTTCTTCCCCCACCTGTCTAGATTCCTAGATTCTTTATCAGAAGGAATAAGATTATTGGAAACAGTAGCCTTAACCCCTTTAGGCCCCTGAGAAATAACTTCTGGGTCAGCCAGAGGATTATGGTAGAGAAACAAATGTGAATCAGGAACTCTATAGTACCGGTCAGGTTTCCTGGGTACAGGAGGAACAGAGTTGGGAGTCAAGGAATTTTCCAGAAAAACATCATCCACCATCCGCCAGAGGCTTGTGTTGAGGCAAATCCAAGACTTGTCCGATTCTTTTTAGATTGAGAATATTCCTGACCTTCCCATTTAAAATGTTGCCTAAGAGTATTCAATCACCAAAAGAATAATCTTCTGGAGGAGAAGCAGAAGGAATGGATTCCTCTGCATCAGAATCCTCAAACCCAGAATAAGCCTGAGAAGTTACCTCATCAGCTGAAATACTAGCAGAGTCAGAGCCTGAAAAAGACAAAGCTACTGGAGAGAGATCCCTACCTCTTTTGTAAGGATGCGGCTGTGAGCCCCTTATAAGGGTCAAAAGATAGTTAGCCATTTTAACCATCTGAGATTGAGGAGAACGGGGAGCAACTGAAGCATGTTTCTTCACAGGCTTGCGACTAGATGATTTACCCGACAAATGGAAGGACTCGGGAGGCTTGGCCACAGAGGAGGTTGTCGGTATGCGCCTGCCGTCAGTAGGAAGAACCGAAAACTCTGAAACTGCAGCTTTCTCTGTCGCAAGCTGAAGATCCGAACCCAAAATGGAAGCTGGACGCATGGAAGACTCAGAAATGGTCTCTCCAGAGGCCTGGGCTTAAAAATCTGTGGACTGCAGGGGCTGCAAAGGCACCTCACTGACTACTGCTGAACTGATGACCAACCTAGTGTCATTGGAAGATCTGACTCTCTGCAGCCTGTCTCTGTCTTTGTCCTTGCGCGTCTTAGGAATATCCAATGCCTGAAGACCGGCAGACGCCATACCGACAAACTTGGGCCAAACTCCAAAGTGCTTAGCTAAAAGCTTAATCCGATGCCAAATAGTACTCGGATTATAGGAAGCACAAAGATCACAATTAGGAATACCGTGTTCAAGGCCTAAGCAAATAATGCAGTAAGAATGAAAATCTCTATGGGGAATCTGCTTTCCAGAGGTAAGACAATTATTAACTTTTTCTGACATTCGTTAAGCAAGAAAAAGAGGATCCCCAACGGGGTGCTTAGCTGTAGTTGACTTCAACTTTCGTAGTCGGAAATCAAAAAGCTAAACGGCCGACTGGCACTCGTGCAAAAAAGCTGCTTCGCGCTACGCGGCAAAGAAGACTGAGGAAGTGAAGTCAGCTGCCTCCTTTTTTATTAGGGACGCTGACATCCAATACAACAGATGGCAGCCGACGTCATATCCCTTTACCTTTGGTACTCGGGCCGATCGAGGGCTACCAGAGGCCGGATAACCCATAAGTAAGGACTGCAACAGTGAAACACGATGAACATCTGACCCTCATTTCTAAAATACTCAAAACAAGATGGGACTAAAATGCAAACAAGCTCTTGTAGCTTGTAACCTTTTTGTGACGATGCACACTACAGCAGTTGTTAACCTCATCTACTAAACTCTGACATAACTAAAATATGCTCTTAACATATTTTAGAACTGCAAATAAGTGGTTTCTTTTTTCAGGACATACATATATTTTGTATTATGCTGCATCACTGCTAATCATATCTCTTAGTGGAAGAAATCTGGACAAAGCCTAAAATAATGGGGAACAGTCCCAAAAATAGGGACATATTTTAAATATTAGAGAGTTGATAGAACAAGATTTGTGTTAACATGCATTCTTCTGAAGGATAAGTCGTCTGAAACTCAAATGTGTCTATTTACTGACTTCACTATTTCGTGATTTGTCAGAAAACCACAAACTTTATGAGAAGCAGACCAACAATATGAAGCAAAAATCTGGGCATTCTACGAAAATCAGGACAGTTGAGATGCACACTGCTAATCTGCAATGTGAAGCAAATTGTTCTACTTTTGTGTCAGGGGTTCCATAAATTTGTCATGTTGCATCTTGTAGTATGTAGTATGCATCTTTGTAACATTTTAGCAGTGTCAATGGC
Organism: Protopterus annectens; assembly: GCF_019279795.1. Lineage (NCBI taxonomy): Eukaryota > Metazoa > Chordata > Ceratodontiformes > Protopteridae > Protopterus > Protopterus annectens. The sequence goes on along the minus strand of NC_056727.1, from coordinate 913,056,179 downwards.
ACAATCAGGTAGCTTACTCGCCTTTGGTGCAGAAGGCTGCGGGTTCTATTCTAAGAACAGGTAAATCAAATGCAGACATTGCAGTGCAGTATAAGGGGGGGGGGGTGTGGCTGGTCTCCTGAGTATGCCATCCTTTGGCTGAACTGAGGCCCCATCTGCTTGAGTTGGTGGAAATTTAGGTGAATATGAAAGATCCCATGGCACCTATTGTAAAGTGTAGGGGAAGTTACCCAATGCCCTAGCCAAATTTCCCCTAGCAGTATAAATACCACATCAGGTCGCCCATGAAAAGAGGCCACTACCCTAGTGAGACCAACCTGGTCAAAGGTTAATAATAATAAAAAAAGTTGTTATGCAGCTTACCCCCTGGGTCTACAGTGAAAGTGGATCTTATCCCAGATGGATAGCTCAGTAAACAAAACAAATATAAATAAAACTAAATAAGTGTATGATGTCCTTCATGGATGCATCTGCAGTCATAACAAATGGATTGTCCTGTCGTCAGGCAGCCCTTCGGTCGGCCGGATTCCAAAGTCTGGGTCCGGCTTCGGCTGATGTCGCACTTCACACGACGTCATCTCTGCTGGTCTTCGGGTATAAAGGCATCAGCAGACGCCATTTTCCTCAGTCTTTCTTGCCGCGTGGCGCCCGAAGCAGAAGCAAGTGCCGGTCGGTCAGAACCAGAGATTACTACTACCGAATACTACTTCGAAGACTTCTAAAAAGCTAAGTACCCCGTTGGGGACTCTTTCTTGCCTCAGCCGATGTCAGAAAAAGTCAATAACTGTTTAACTTGTGGGAAACAAATACCTCATAAAGATTTCCACTCTTACTGTTTGCCTTGCTTAGGCCCAGACCACGACGTAGCAGCCTGTTCGGCCTGTGCTTCCTTCAACCGACGAACGCTTAGGCGTCGGTCGGAGTTTGCTGAACAGTTTTTCGGCTCAGATTTTGCGTACATTATGCCGTCGGATCCTCCGATTACCCAAATTGTTAAAAAAACGCAAAGAAAAAGACCGACACTCGCGGTCCGCGGTTTCGCACGAAACCACGGTTAAGCAAGCCGCGAGTGTCTCGGTTTCGGCCGAAACCGAGAAAACTGGTCAATTTTCAGCAGAATCCATGACAACTACCGAGGCTCCTGCTACCTTACCTGAATCAGCCTCAGAAATTTTGCCTACAACTGTAGTTCCTAGTGATTTATCAGACACCATCCCTTTGGATGTCTCTACCCCAGCACGTGGTGCTGCTAGGCCTCCTGCAGCCATGTCTATTAAGGCCTCTGCCAGGGCTAAAGCAGCCAAATCTGCTAAATCAGTGCCTGTTAAACCCCCCTCACACAGGCCCACTTCTAGTTCACAAATGCTTACTCTGGCAGAAGATTTAATATCCTTAATTAGGGGATCCCAATCTCACCCAGACAGGGCCTCTCGGCCCCCAGCAAAGAGACCTAGAGCAGAGCCCCCAGAGCCTGTGTCCTCTGATGATTCTGCGGATGACTCAGACATTACAGACCAGCCAGAGGCTCCTTTTTCCAATTATGAAGATTCCGATGCTGAAGAATCCATTCCAGCTGCCTCTCCACCAGAGGAATTCTCCTTTGGGGAAACCCTACATGCCATGAGAGAACAATTCCAATGGCAGGGACAAGATTTCTCAGATTCAAGAAAAAGGCTTAGGACTTTTCTGCACTTACCACAACACAGGCCCTTAGCTATACCTCCTGTTCTGCCTGTAGTGGATGATGCATTTAATGATGTCTGCACTGCACCTGATTCTTTACCTCCAGCCCCTGCCAAACCAGATAGATTTTACAGGGTGCCAGACACTCATCACCACCTATACAAGGCCCCACTTGCAGATCCCAAAACTATATCCCAGGGGCCTAAGGCAGTAGCCTCGACCACAGCAAAAAACCCTATTCCCTCTGAAAGGGAATCCAGGTCCTTAGAGAGATGGGGTAAAAAAGTCTACACCTCTGCTACACTCTCAGCTAGAGCTTTAAACTGTCAGTTTCACATGATCCAATACCAAGAGTTTATGCTTGATCAGTTAATTAAAAAGCTGTCCTCTGATGAATCTTTAGATAAGAAATATGTATTAGAAATGGTAAATAACATCCAACAGGTTAGTAACCATTCCTTAAAATGTGGCTATGATGCACTGGAGGCTTCATTTAGATCAGCCATGACTGGCACAGTGATAAGAAGGCATGCATGGTTGAAAGAACAGGTCTTACCGGATCATGTTAAAGCAAAACTATTAGATGCTCCTATGGATAAGGCCAGTTTATTTGGGGAACCTGCCCAGCAGGTAATGAAGAAAATGGAAGAAAAGGCAAAATCGGTACAAACAGTCAAAGATTTCTTACAGGTTCAGCCCCCAAGGTTTAGCAGGAACTGGCCTGCCAAAAATTGGTCCTTTCCTGACTCCACAAGATCCCAAAGGGGCAGGAATAGATGCTCTAGGGGCAGAAATCAATCCAGCGGAGGTGCCTACAGAGGACGATAGTGGCAAGGCAATAACCGAGGCACAGACACAACCACTGCCACTGCAACAGGACAATCACAGTGACTTGGCTCTGACTCCGCCTACCAGGGAGCAAATAGCAGCACCATTAGGCGGAAAGTTAGCCTTATTCTCGAAAAATTGGCACTATATCACAAAAGACAAGTGGATTTTGCAAACCATAGACCAAGGCTACCGGTTCCACTTCCACACCTTACCAGTAAAAACAGGAATGCCAAACCTGCCTCCAAATCAAAAAATAGAAGCTCTGCAGCAGATAGCGGAATTATCAAAGATGAGAGCTGTGGAAAGAGTACCAATAACAGAACAGGGCAAAGGATTCTACTCCAGACTCTTCCTAGTGCCAAGACAAGAGAAAAACTGGAGACCTATTCTCGACCTGTCCATCTTAAACACATACATCATTGTCCCAAAATTCAAAATGCTGACCCTACAGCAACTCCTTCCCATGCTGGGCAAGGAGTGTTGGCTGGTAACTCTAGATCTCAAGGAGGCATACCTGCACGTCCCCATTCGACCAAATTGCAGAAGATACCTCAGATTTCTTGCAGGATCAGAGCATTATCAATTCTCAGCATTGCCCTTTGGCTTATCTACTGCGCCCAGAGTGTTCACAAAATGCCTGGCATCAGTAATCGCTCACTGCAGGGTACAGGGAATCCAAATTTACCCATACCTGGACGACTGCCTGTTACAAGCGGACAACAAAAGCAAGCTGACAACAGATTTACAAAGGGTCATTTACTTGCTACAAGCCCTGGGATATACAGTCAATTTACAAAAGTCAAGGCTGATACCATCCCAAACAAGAACTTTCTTGGGCATGGAATTGGACACAGTAAAACAAATGGCATTCCTAACTGCAGAAAAACAAAAAGAGCTCCCTCTACTTCTTGGCATTAACAAAGCAGAACAAACTAACAGCAAGAAAAGTTCTGCAGGCCTTGGGCTTCAAGGCATCATGCATAATCTTGGTCCCACATGCCAGACTGCATATGAGAAAGTTACAGTGGTACCTAAAGAATTTATGGTCTCAACACCACAGTTATGTGGTACATCAACAAACAGGGAGGCACTCATTCATACCCCCTATGCAGAATGACTTTGGACCTTTGGAATCTGGCTCTCAGCTACAACATCCAGTTACAGGCAATATTTGTACCGGGAAAAGAGAACACACTGGCAGACTTTTTAAGCAGAACTACCTCGGATGCTCACGAATGGATGCTACACCCGGACATCTTCAAGGCCATCACAAAGAAATGGGGAATGCCACAAATAGATCTATTCGCTTCCCCACTCAATCACCAGCTCAAAAAATTCTGCACAAGGACATTCCACCCACTTGCATGGAAGGTGGATTCTCTATCCTTCAGCTGGAAAGGCCTGACAGCATATGCATTTCCACCTCTTCCCTTGATGCACAAGGTACTACTGAAAATCAAAGAGGAACGTCCAAGGATAATTCTGATAGCTCCGAACTGGCCAAGACAACACTGGTACCCATTGCTGAGGAGCATGTCTCGGGAGAAAATGTGGTCAATACCTCTGATGCCTCTGATGTTAACTCAGAACAACTACAACATCATACATCCCAACCTAAAAACCTTGCAACTGACTGCCTGGAACATCACATAGCAGCAACTAACCTAGACCTTTCCCAAAGGGTTAAAGACATTATCCTTGAAGCCCGCAGATCTTCAACAAGAAGGAACTATGCAGGAAAATGGAAAAGGTTCGTCATTTGGAGTACTGAAAGAGGAAAAGATGTGTCGAACATAGATATTGCTAACATTCTGGAGTACTTGGCAGAGCTCCTACATACAGGCCTGTCCTATTCCTCCATCAAGATACATGCATCAGCTATTTCAGCAGAATACAGCTTTGATCCTCCTGTCTTTTCACATCCTCTACTCAGGCAGTTCCTCAGAGGGATCAAGAATGTAAAACCTCCTAGGAAACCACCATTACCAGCATGGGACTTGAACTTTGTACTAGAAAAATTGACACTCCCTCCGTTTGAACAAGCAGCAACAGCAGATCTACAACACCTGTCATGGAAAACTGCTTTCCTACTGGCTATTACTTCAGCAAGGAGGGTTTCGGAACTACAGGCCTTAATGGCAGTGCAACCCTTCCTAATCTTCTATCAAGATAGGGTGTCCATGAGAACTAATCCTACATTTATGCCTAAGGTGGTATCCAGAGTGTCTTTAAACCAGGCAATCCACCTACCTACCTTCTTTCCCAATCCACAAAACAGAGGTGAAAGAATGCTGCATACCTTGGATGTACATAGACAGTTACGCTACTACCTGGACAGAACCAAAAGTAACAGAAAAACTGACCAGCTTTTTGTAGCCTATGCAACAGGAAGGAAGGAAAAGCAATTTCCAAACAGACAATCTCCAAATGGATAGGAAATTGCATAAGATTCTGTTACTCCCACCATGGAAAACCAATTCCACAGAACATAAGACCTCATTCTACAAGGGCTACAGCCACTACCACAGCTTTCTTACGAGGAGTGGCAACCAAGGACATTATTGAGGCGGCTACTTGGACCTCCGTGCATACATTTGCCAAGCATTATAACCTAACTCTATACTCTAGATCCCGAGCAGGGTTTGCCACTGCTGTACTGCAAGGGATCCTAACTACACCATAATTTTTATTCCTCCTCCCCTAGTTTGGCTATGGTATTCTACCCATTTGTTATGACTGCAGATGCATCCATGAAGGACATAGTACAGTTTTGTACCTACCATAAATGTAGATGTCCGAACTGGATAGCATCTGCAGTCAGGATTACCCTCCCGCCTTCCCCTCTGTGGTACTCCTAGGGTATTTACCCTCCTAATAGCTAGCTGGGGGGGGGGTCTCTTATGGTGTATTTGTTTGTATATATGTACATACATACTTATTTTTTGTGTTTGCCTTCTACTATTTTGGAAACATTGGCATTTATCCAAAATTTAGCCTTACAAGAGGGCAATTGGCATCTGGGGCAAGAAACACTGAGGAAAATGGCGTCGGCTGATGCCTTTATACCCGAAGACCAGCAGAGATGACGTCGTGTGAAGTGCGACATCAGCCGAAGCCGGACCCAGACTTTGGAATCCGGCCGACCGAAGGGCTGCCTGACGACAGGACAACCCATTTGTTATGACTGCAGATGCTATCCAGTTCGGACATCTACATTTATGGTAGGTACAAAACTGTACTTTGCTATGTTTCTGGCAGTGTCTTAAATATGCACCTTGCTCGCATGACAAATTTTATCTTGCTGTTAAAGCTGCCTCCCTTCAAGACAAACTTTGAAAAAGAAATTAGCCTAAGTTTACAACTGCTGTTCTTCTATACCAGTAATTTCTAACAGGTTCTCAGACTATCACATTGACACCTTCTCAAACCCCATTAAACACCTCAAGCCTCCTGGCTTAGCATTGTGTTCACATACATGTTAGCAAGCCGGCCTTTCCAAAACAAAACCTAGACATCTGAAATAATCAAGATGTGGCTAAACATATTTCTCTCTCGTTTGCAAATAAGTGGTAAGTTTTTTTTTTACATTTTAACTACAACCTTACGAATAAAATAAATCCTGTCTGACTAGCCAGATCTGAGGTAGACATTTTCAGACTTGCTTATCCTCCCCCTGGAATGCTGGCTCTACTATTTGAGAACCGCTGTTCTAATGTAATACTGTATGCTTATCTGATGGTTCGAGCTACAAAAATCAGCAGGATAACAGCAGACTTGAAAGCTCCAAATTATATTTCAGTAGCATGATTTGCTCTACTTCTGCACTACACTGAAGCATTAAAGTATTATACATTTGGTATACAACTCAAATACCACCTTTCTGATAGCTTTTGTACTCTATGCGGATCCCCAAACTGAAGCCGCAAACAATCAATTTCAAACAAAGCCAAAACAAGTTTGTGCCCTAGTGTCTCAGTCCTAAAAATTAGAACAGGTTTTCTTCACTTGCACAAAATTAGCTCAAGTGCCCATCTTGTTCTCAAAGTTTCCATTGTCAAATGCAGACAGACTTGGCAGACCGTTTTCTCAATTCTGTTACTTAGGTAATTTGTTTGTTAACCAGATAAGTGAACAGGTCTGAGGAGACTTCATTCACAACCTGGGACAAGTTTGTAAAATACAGTCATTCAAGACATACAGACCTATCTAAAAACAAAAAGAGCAACACAGCAGCAATTTAAATAAACAAAAAAATTGCATGCATTTATGTTGTAGGCAGCAACGGAGATTACCAAGTTTAATTTTCCTACCAAAGCAACAGTGGAGTTTAGTCGCTTCACATAGTTACTCATTCATTAGTACCCACTTTAACACACAGCTGCAGCTTACTCCACTACAAAACCAGAAAGCAAACCAAAACTATGCTCGGATAATGCATCTCTGCCACAGGGTGTTTATGTAGACATACAAATTCTCTCTCTAGAAAATCTGGAGGATGTACAATTCACCTAACCAGCATTCTTTTTGGGATGGGGGAGTAATCCACAGGAGCCAGTCAAATCCCCTCATGATCAGGGGAGGACATGCAGATTCTGTACAGAATTAACTTTAGATGAGAAAGTACCACAGCATGACTGCATCACTCTTGGCTTAGTTACACTGATCTTAAACTCCAAAGCTCTGCATTTCACCTTTTCAGTTATGAATCGGGTTGTAAATATAGCCCTGGAAACACACAACTTTAAAAACTTTTTTGGGGACAGAGATCTGACATGCTGCGGATTTGGACAGTACAACTGTGTTGTTTTAAAAGTTGCTAACCAAGGAGAGTGTTTAACTGTTCCATTATTTTAACTGAATTATTTTTTGAAGAGCTAATTTCATTAAGAATTCAGTTACATTAATTATTTGTCTTTGTTGACCAGGAAAAGTCCAGTTGGGTAAAACCCATTTTCAGCAGAGGCCCGAGGACAAAAGCTCCACATTTAAGTTACACATGATGCACATTTACAGTTTTAGGGTAAAACATCTGTACATAAGCTTATTTACATGAATTTTAAATATTTCTTACATGAACATAGTATTTTAACACAACAAATGAGAGAAACTAAGACTGGCTAATTCTTGAATAAAAAAATAAAACAGTTATGTATTTACAGGATGGCTGCAGGGAAAAGATCAAACTAGGGTGTTAGTAAGAATTTACAAACAAACAAGTAGTAATGTAACTTAAAAACTGATGAGACATACGAAAGAAGAAATTATGGAAATGAGCAGGAAGACAAATGGACAGAGGAAAAACTAGCTAGTGGGGGGGGGGTGAGAGAAAAAGAATAACAGTTTAGGTAATAAGCGCAGTATGAAGAATAGTGATAAGGTACAAAAGATTTGGAAGTAAAGTGGCTGTAAGAGCTGGAGAAAAGTAATCTGAGGTAAAGCTAGCCAGGTGAGCAGGAAGAACAGAGCCATCTTTGGCAAAGGTGCCATTTAAGCAAAGTTCCTCAATTCTCCAAACTTACTCAACAGCCACCTTTACTGTGCTTTAACACAACAGGTCTATAATGACTTTTTTATATTCACTCAAATGTGATAATTTAACCAATAATTTTAAAACATACAGTTTCCTGACTGCTTTGCTTACTGTTCCAAGATTTTTAATTTCCAACTGTATTACATCTGCTCTGCTAGCAGTACACTGCACCAAACATACTAAATCAGAATACCAGAACAATGTAAACAGGAACTAACTTACTGCTTTTACTTTAGGGTGTTAAAGGTCAAGTTTTCCCCCATTCATTTTACTGTGTGGATTAAAAGATACATTTCTTCTATTTCAAAGTGGAATAACCACTACAATAAAATACAGAAAAAGATGCATTTTATGAAATTTCCAGCTGTGAACTACCTTTATGCTGCACATCAAAGGAGAGTCCACCAAAACCCAAAATACACATGCAAAATGAAATCACCCACTACTCATACCTTAGGTATGGTCCAGTCTTCTCTCTTAGGTTTCTGAGTTTTATTGACACATTTTGTCCAGGCTGTAAGATTTCCAGTGCAGTAATAAGCATCTGTTTTGAACACGTACTGGCCACCACAGTCTTCACAAGGAAGCAGACGTCCAAAAGCCATTCCATCTGCAACTCGGTCCAAAATCTAAAAAGAAAAATCTATACATTTCAAACTGTATATACACACACACATACACACACATACACATGTAAACACAGACGCACGCGCGTACACACAGAAGCACGCGCGTACACACAAAAGGTGGTACACAGACTAGTACACTTATTTATTTTATTTATTTATTGCATTTGTTTACCGGGATAAGTCCACTGGGCCAAAAAGAGCCCATTTCCAGTGGAGGCCCGGGGAGAAAAGCTCCAACGAGATAAAATCTTTTAACTACACAGTAAAAACATATGAAAGGAATAGATATCTATATTCACAAAGTCAAACATAGTAGATATAATTCTACATAAACACACCCAGTAAAAGCATGTACATGGAAATAAAAGCATACAGTTATCAAGAAACTTGATACACAAAACGAAAGCGATGGAAGACCAAGTCACTACATTTTGTTAAAAAGACAGAGCCCATTGATTAAAAACTGCTTCAACTAAAGAGATTCCAAGAACATTTTATAACAGAAGGCATTTCCTCTACACATCAGCAATTTAAAAAAAAAGAAGTTATGTACTTACAATAATGTTCCATGTTTGTAGTCCATCTCGCCTACATTCTTGCTGGATGGGTTCGGAGATGTTTCTTGGCTCCAAATCGGCCGATACTAAAGCTCGAGAGCTTTTACTGGCTCGAGACTAACCCCTATCCCATGGTGCCTCACGGCAATTCCCCAAATCTTGTTTGCAAAAAAGTAACCAGGTATATAATAGTAAGTAAACTATCAATAACTATGCACATACAAACATACTTTGTATTACTATCCATGCCAAGTAGACGGACAACTACAAGGTCAGACAGCATAACAGAGAGTCCACCAGTTCCTTCAGGATACAGGAAGGGGGAAGGTGGGTGGGGCGCAAGAATGTAGGCAATATGGACTACAAACATGGAATGTCATGGTAAGTATATAACTTCTTTAGGTTATGTAGTCCTAATTCACCGTAATTCCTGCTGGATGGGACAGCATCCCTAGCACCTTTATCCCTGGTGGCTCAAGCAAAGAGACTCTTCAGCACAGTAGACCCAAAGGATGACCTGTCCCGGGTGGCCAAATCCAATTTGTAATTAGAGACAAAGGTATGAGAGGTCTTGCCCCAGTAGCTGCTGCACAAATGGTATCAATTGGGAGTTTTGATCTAAAGGCATATGAAGTAGATACTGCTCTGGTTGAATGTCCTTTTACTTTGGCAGGTAATTGTTTGCCAGCAGTTTTGTAAGCAAAAGAGATGCAGTCAAAGCCATTTAGACAAATTGACAGACACGGACAAGCCTTTGTTCTTGTCTGAGAATGAAACAATTGGTCCGATTTTCGAAAATCTTTAGTCCTCTGCAGACAAAAAGTACAGTTTTGTACCTACCATAAATGTAGATGTTCGAAGATCCACATTGCTGCAGTCCTTACACTTGGGTAGTCCGCTGTCCTCGGTCGGCCCGAATAACAAAGTATAAGGCTGACGTCGGTCAAGGCGCATTAGACTGACATCAGGACGTCAGGGTACAAATGCGCATGACCGACATCATATCCTCAGTCTTTTCTTGCCCCAGATGTCAGAAGACCCTACAAAGAAAGGTCAAAACCAAAAGACAGCAAACAACCAACCAACCACCCTTGCACTAATAATATGTACAATATATACAATATACAAAATATTTACAACCCAACCCACACAACCGCCTCTAACTACAGAGGGGAAGGAGGGAGGGTAAATTGGACTGCAGCAATGTGGATCTTCGAACATCTACATTTATGGTAGGTACAAAACTGTACTATGTTCTTCATCTCACATTGCTGCAGTCCTTACACTTGGGTAGAATCCCAAAGCAGAGATAAGGGAGGATAGCAAAACTATAAAGAAGCAGGAGCTGCCAAAATGCCCTGTAAAACAGCAGTGGCAAAACCAGCCCTAGATTTAGAGTAAAGTGGAAGGTGATAATGCTTAGAGAAGGTATGCACTGAACTCCAAGTAGATGCCTCCAAAATATCTTTAGTTGCCACCCCCCTTAAAAAAGCTGTCGAAGTGGCAGTAGCCTTAGTGGAATGAGGCCTAATCCCAGCTGGAACCTCCTTGCCATGATGGGAATAACAGAAAGCAATGCAAAACCCAATCCACTTAGAAATAGTTTGTTTTGACACAGGCTTGCCCTGAGAACTCAAAGCAAAAGAAACAAATAACTGCTGAGACTGCCTGAACCCTTTAGTTCTGCTCAAATAATATCGCAATTGCCTGTGTACATCTAAAGTGTGCAAAATCTTTTCCCCTTTATTTTGGGGATTTGCATAAAAAGTAGGCAAATGAATAGTTTGGTTTAAAGCCACACTAGAAACCACTTTAGGCATAAAGGAAGGATTAGTACGCAAAGATACCCTATCCTTATGGAAAATTAAGAAAGGCTCAACCGCCATCAGGGCCTGCAATTCAGAAACCCTTCTTGCAGAGGTAATGGCCAACAAAAAAGCAGTCTTCCATGATAAATATTTCAACTCAGTAGTAGCTGCAGGCTCAAAAGGTTGTAGAGTGAGTTTCTCCAACACAAAATTGAGATCCCAAGCAGGAGTAGGAGCTTTACGTGGGGGTCTAATATTCTTTGCCCCTCTAAGAAATTGCTTGAGCAAAGGATGAGAAAACAATGGTGGGTCACAGTCATAGTGAGCCGAAATTGCTGCAGCATGAACCTTAATAGAAGAGAAGGACAAACCTTTGTCCAGTAACTCAGTAAGATATTGAAGAGCCACACTTAAATTAGGCTCAGAAACATCAAAATCCTTTGCTGCGCTCCAAAATAAAAATCTCTTCCATTTATCTGCGTACACTTTCCTTGTACTAGGCCTTCTAGCTTCCAAAATAACATTCAAAACTTGCTGTGGAAGTTGAGACCCTCCATGGTTCAAAACAGAATATGCCAGGCTGTTAGGTGAAGAGAGTGAAGTTTGACATTGAGTAAATGACTGTCCTCCTGAGACAACAGGTGAGGAATCGAAGGCAAAGGCCATGGAGGCTCCCGTACCAGACTTCTCAGTAATGGGTACCAGTGCTGTCGAGGCCAATCTGGAGCTATTAAAATCATCCTTGGCTTGTCCTGTCTGACCTTTAGAAGTACCTTTGGGAGGAGAGGCAGAGGTGGAAAGGCATACAGATGAAGATTGCTCCAATTGAAAGAAAGAGCATCCACTTTCCAAGCTGTTAATGCAAACTGGACTGCTAACATCTCCTTCAAGTTGATATGTAGATGTTGTAGTCTGGCAGGCCACTTGTCTTGTATCCACTTTCCATTTAGATTTTTTATGCAAATCCCCCAAATGTCTGAGGCATCTGTCGTTAGAATCTGACTCGCCTCTGGCCGGGTCACAGAGAGTCCCTTGTTTAGGTGACATTCCAGAGCCCACCACAAAAATTCCTTTTGAATGCAAGGTATTATTTGAATGACAGTGTCCAGATCCTGGCAGTGCTGTGTCCATACATTTTTGAGATACCATTGTAGCTTCCTCATATGCAGTTTGGCATTGGGAAGCACCAGAATACAAGATGCCATGAACCCCAAGGCTTGAAGGACTGTCCTTGCAGTCAGCCTGGACTGATGAGACAATTGATGAAAGTAAAGGGAAAGATTCTTTTGTTTGTCCGGGGTCAAAAGGCCATCTGGGATGCTGTATTCAGTCTTACACCCAGAAAGCACATGTCCTGAGAGGGTACTAGACTGGACTTTATTTCGTTCACAGAATACCCCAGGCATCTTAGCACTGCTATCACATATTCCAAATGATGAAGAAGCTCGCCCCTTCCTTGAGCCAGAATCAGGCAATCGTCCAAATAAGGATAGATCTGTATTCCTTTTAGCCTGAAGAAAGCTATCACTGGAGCCAGAACTTTCGTGAACACTCTGGGCGCAGTAGATAAGCCAAAGGGCAATGCAGAGAACTGATAATGAGAAGTCCCAGCCCGAAAACGCAGATACTTCCTGCAACTCAGTCTGATAGGAACATGAAGGTAAGCCTCCTTGAGATCCAAAGTTAACATCCAATGATCTTTGCCCAGCAGAGGTAAAAGCTGTTGTAACGTCAACATTTTGAACTTGGGAATGTCCAGATAAGTGTTGAGAATAGATAAATCCAAAATTGGTCTCCACGTGTTCCCCTTCTTTGGTACTAGGAACAGGTGAGAATAAAATCCTAGGCCTACTTCTGGCATAGGAACTGGCTGTATGGCCCCTATTTGAAGTAACAGAGAAATTTGTTTGTGAGCCTCTATTCTTTGCTGAGGAGGAACGTCTGGCATGCCTTTGAAAGGAGGCAAGGTATGGAAATAAAACCTGTAACCTTGGTGTATGATATCCAATACCCATCTGTCCTGGGTAATTAAACTCCAATTTTCCTTGAAAAGTGCCAACCTTCCTCCCAAAGGTGCTGCCAGACGAGAAGGCTCTGGCAGCTGAAAAGGTAGGTCATTGGGTCTGTTTACGAAAGGACTGACCCCTGCCCTCACCCGAAGACTGTGCAGGTGAACTCCCTGTTCTAGGCCTGAAAGAGCCCTGAGCTCTGCCCCTATCACGTCTGATCTACCCCTAGACTGGGAATCATAAGAAGGATACGTCCACCCCTTGGTAGGCCAATTCCTACTAAACTTCGGAGGTTGAATCTGCAAAAAATCTTTAACAGTCTGCATAGACTTAGCCTTGTCTTCCATTTTCTTTAAGACTGCCTCAACAGGTGAACCAAACAACACATCAGATTGTAAAGGAGCATCTAAAATCCTTGTCTTAACATGGTCAGATAAATTCTGATCCCTCAGCCAGGCGTGCCTGCGAAGAACTGACCCAGTGGCAGCCACCCTAGACGAGGCCTGTACAGCATCAAAACCACATTGCAAAGAATGCTTACCCACCTGTTCAGAAACATGTACTAAATCTTGTAACTCTTTACACTCAATACCTTCGCCCAGAGCATCTACCTTAGACTTCAATTGAGAAAGTAGATAGTTTTGGTATTTCAACATGTGAAACTGGCAATTTAAAGCCCTCATAGCAAGGGTGGAAGAAGTATAGACTTTCTTTCCCCATCTATCCAAAGCCCTGGCCTCTTTATCTGGAGGAACCGGATTTTTAACAACAGAAGCCTTAACACCCTTAGGCCCCTGACTAACAGTTTCTGGGTCCGCCCTAGGACTCTTAAAAGATACTTATGAGCTTCAGGCACCCTGTAATACCTATCCGGTTTAACAGGAGCAGGAGGCAAAGAATCAGGGTTAAGGGAAGCCTCTGCAAACACATCTTCCACAACATCCAGAACAGGAGGAATAGCCAAAGGCCTATGCTGGGGCAAAAACAAAAATTCCCTAAGCCTTTTCCTGGAATCAGAGAAGTCCTGACCTTCCCACTTAAAATGCTCCCTCATGGAATGAAGAGTCTCTGAAAAAGAAAAATCCTCAGGAGGAGAAGCAGAAGGAGTAGAATCATCCACATCAGAATCAGAATAAGGAGAATACTCCAAGTCTTCAGCCGAAGACTCCGAAACATCCGAAGCCTGCTCAAAACTCCCCAACTCAGGTTCCACCCTGGGTCTCTTATCAGGAGGGGGCAAAGAACCTCTAATCAAAGTAATCAAATCTTCTGCCATTTTAAGCATATGCTTCTTGGGCACAGATCCTGAAGAACTAGGAGTGACACCAACTGAAGCTAAACCTGGCCTGCCTCTAGGAGAAGCCTTGGAAACAGAAGGAGAAGGCCTAACCACCCTAGGAAGGGAGGGGAGTACAGTAACCTGAGAGGCCCCTTCAGCCTGACCTGCCTGGCCACATCCTGCAATAACAAAGTCTCCCCCTGGGACTCCAGAGAAACCTCCGGCGGAACCCCCGGCTCCACCGACACCTCTAAAGAACCGGCGTCCGGTACGGACGGCTCTTCTTGCCTGGGCTTAGCTGCTTTGTCCTTGCGCTTCTTCGAAGAAGCGGACGTTGGAGCATCCGACGGCATATTATAATTGCACCGCTTCCCGAAGACTAACCTGGCACAATCTAACCTTCTCTTAATAGTGCGCTTATTGAATCTAGCACAAAAGCGACACCCAACAACGTCGTGCTCAGGCCCTAAACAAGGAATACACAAAGTATGATAATCTCTATGCGGTATCTGTTTCCCACAAGAAATACAGTTATTCACTTTTTCTGACATCCGGTAAACCACTGAGGCAAGAAAAAACTAAAATATTCCCCAACGGGGTACTTAGCCAACTTTGACTCGGTCTGAAACTCCTAATTCGAACAATTTCAGAACGCCGAATGGCACTTGCAACGCTGCTTCTGCATCGGACCATGCGGCAAAAAAGACTGAGGATATGACGTTGGTCATGCGCATTTGTACCCTGACGTCCTGATGTCAGTCTAATGCGCCTTGACCGACATCAGCCTTATACTTTGTTATTCGGGCCGACCGAGGACAGCGGACTACCCAAGTGTAAGGACTGCAGCAATGTGAGATGAAGAACATCCTGAGAATTCTGTGGACATCTAATTGTAGTCTGCATTCTGATTTCTTACTATGATTTGGGAAGAAAACTGTTAATTTGACAGTTTTATTGAGATTATACTCTGAACATACCTTAGGAAGAAAGGATTAGTTCAGAGTGAGACTTTATCCTTTTGGAAAACAATACAAGGAGGTTGAATGATGAGGGCTTGCAATTCTGAAACTCTCCTAGCAGATGAATTTCAAATCTGATGAAGAAGACGGTTCAAAAGGTGGAGAAATTAAATATGCGAGAACTAGGTTCGGGTCCCAGGGCTCCAGTGGTTGCCTGATTGGAGGTCTGAGAAGGACTCCTTTCAAAAAGGTTTTGCAAAAAGAGTGGGACATGACTGGATTTCCCATGTAGCCAAAACAATAATTACAGATGGCAGCTAACTGAACTTTAATAGTAGCAGCTGCAGCTCCTTCTTGAAAAATGGATGCCAGGAAGGACAGGACAGACTCTATGGGAGCTGAATTAGAGATCTATGCCTTGGTTTGCTGCCCAAAAGGAGAACCTTTTCCATTTACTGGAATATAATTTCCTGGTGGAAGGTTTGTGTGAAGAAATCAGGATGTGTTTGACTGTAGGGGAAAGGGAAATACACCTGGCTGTTCGTGGAACTGGAGCAGCCATGCTGTCAATTTCAGGGTTTGGATGGTAGGATGGAACTGTCCTGATTGATGAATCAGGTCTGGAGATGGATCCAGAATCCATGGTTCCTCCAAGAGATAGGGCCACAGGAAGGGGAACTAGAAATGGTGAGGCCAGTAAGGAGCAATGAGGATCAGGGTACTCAACAGTTTTGCTATCTGAATCACTTTTGGTAGTAGAGAAAAGGGTGGGAAAGCATAAAGGAGTCCCAGAGGCCAACAGTGGTCCGGAGCATCTCTGTGTGACATCCCCGGATGGGGAATTAGGGCAAAGTAGCCGCTGCATTTGGTGTTCAAGTACATGGCAAACAGATCGCAGCAAGGCTGACCCCCATTTGCGGAAAATCTCTTCCGCAACTTCTGTATTCAGGGACCACTCGTGAGGCATCAGGATTGCTCGACTCAGTTTGTCTGTTATCACAATGGACTTCCCCGGAATGTGCATTGCTACCAGAAAGCGGTGTGTCCATCACCCACTAGCATACTCTTAGGGCCTCACGACAAAGTGGGTAAGATTTGGTTCCCCCTTGCTTAATTATGTACCACACTACAGACATGTTTGTCTGACTGAATCGCAATTGTCCCCGTGGGAAGAGTACTGTGAAGTGCTTGCAACGTGCACAGCACCGCTCTCATCTCCATTACATTTATGTGCAAGTGGTTCTTGTGATTCTGCCAGATGCCTTGGACCGTCATTCCCAGATAATGCCCCCCCCCCATCTGGGAAGCATCCGTGGTCAAGACTGCATTCTGCTGAGGGGTAGCAAATGGGCGACCTAGATGAAGTTGATCCATATGTAACCACCATGTTAGATCATTCTTGCAGGAGTTTGTGATGAATATTTTGTTAGACAAGGAGAGATCCTGCACTGACCAATGGGCAAATAATAGCCACTGAAGTACTCTCATGTGCAGACGGGCTAGGGGAACTAAGAGAATGGTGGAAGCCATAGTCCCTAGAACCTGAAGGACTATCCTGGCCTGTACTTTGTCTTTCTTCAGCAAGAATCTGACTTGGTTGTGCAATGATTCTAACCTTTCTGGTGTCAGTTTTGCTGTCATGGTGGGTGAGTATGTCTGAGCCTAAGACGACAATGCGCTGCGATGGAGATTAGGCTGATTTTTTTTTTTTTTTAGATTTATTGTAATGCCTAATCTGGCACACAAGGATAGAGTCTCGTCCCTGGTTCTGATCAGTTAGTGCTTGGCGGTAGCAGTAAGGAGCCAGTCGTCTCGGTACGGAAACAACTGGAATCCTTGACATCTCAGGTGAGCTGTTACCACTGCCATGCATTTGGTGAACACTCTGGGGGCTGTAGTGACGCCAAATGACAGTGTTCGAAACTGAAAATGACTGGCTCCCAGCCGAAAGCGTATATGTCTTCTGGAGCGCCTGTCCATTTTGATGTGGTAGAACACATCCTGAAGATCTATGGAGCACATCCAATTGTCTTTCCCGATAAAAGGAAATATCAACTGCAGAGTGATTATATGGAGCTTCGATTTCTTTACAGACTTGAGTTTGCTGAGATCTAGAATTGATCTCCACACCCCTGTCGATTTTGGAACTAAAAAGAATCTTAAGTTCCGGATCCTATTTGCTCTGTGGGGACTTCTTGGATGACTTTTCTGAAGCAACGAGATAACCTCTTATGTTGTACGGTCTAACTGAATGGGTGGCACATCTGGTACAGACCGGTTTATTGGGAGATCAGAAACAAAGGGAATAAGGTAACCTCTGGAAATTATGGTTTGTACCAAACTACCTTGGGAAATTTGTAGCCAAAAGCTTGGGTAAAGTGAAAGACGACCCCTAACTGCCTCCAGAGACGGACCTTCTGGCAACCCCTTAGGGGCAATGGAAGGGACGATCCGAGAAAGTATCTCTACTCCCTGATGTTGCGGACCTCCTTTGGCGGCATCTTCCATTATATCCTCCCCCTCTGCCTCTAGGGGAGGGTTCACCTTGTGCCAGAGGAAAACCTTTTTGGGATTTACGGAACCACATTTTCCCTCCTGTTTGACCCTTGGGATAGAGTCTAGAAGGAAGGGAAAAACGGACTGACAGCAGATAAGGTTTTCCCTTCCTGCTCGCACCTGGTCAAAGTCTCTTTTACCTGCGATCCAAAAAGAGTTGAACCATCAAAGGGGATGTTGGTTAAGAAAGACAAAGGATTCTGTGAAGTTGCATGGATGCATCCAGGAATGTCTCCTAAGAGATTCCTGCTGCGGCTGCCCTGCTCGCTCCTGTCAACTGCATAGGAAATTAGTCTCATGGAGGAGTTAGCTATTTCCTTGTCCGTGGATCCCGAAGCTACTGAACCCTGAAAGGTATCTCCCAACTCCTTCAGGAGATCCCTTTGAAGTCTAGTAACATGGGACAGGTAATTCAGCAATCGTAAGGTAAATGCCGCTGAAGGTAAGGTACGCTTTCCATACCTATCCATCGCCCTGGACTCTATTAGGAGGATGGATATTTGAAGATGTCTCGGACAACTCCTTTTCTGTGGCCGCTGGTACTACCATAGCATCCACAGGAACTCCCTTAGACAAGATTTGTCTTCCGAATCGGTCATAAATTTGTTTGGCCTCCTTGGGACAGACTCCACTGTGTCCGGGAAGGTCCAAGCTTTGCGGGATAGGACCCCCCAAGAATTGGTAATATGGCGGTGTTACCCAGGAGGTAGAAGTTGGGAACCAAAGGCCTCAAGGTACACTGATTTGTCCTCAGTAGGGTTAGAGGTCTTCCAATCACTCCTCTGTCTAAGGATTTCAAGGATGTCTGCAAAAGAGACATCCTCAGAGGGGGATCTTGGGGACACTTCTGACTCATCCAAATCAGTGTCTGACGTGAGAGACTCAGGTGAGTCAATGTGCTTCCTCTTACAAATTCTCTTCCGAGGGAGCTCTCCAGTGGGATAATCTGGGGAGGTCTCGAAGAGGGAACACCTCCAATGGGGGCTCCTTGAGTCTCTGGTTCCCTACACTGAGGGGAAGGCAGGGGAGAAGAAGTTGCTACCAACTACTGGTGGGACAGCGAGTCCAAAGACAGGGCTTTGGCACTGGACAAACTTTCTCTATTGCTTCGAAGGCCTTTCCACCCCGCTCCAAAGAAGACCTACGCTCTGAGGAAATGGATGGCTTCGAGCAGGAGGGACAAGTTCCGAAGCAGACGTGGAAACCAAGCTCAGTCGAGCCGAAGCACCGAGAAACAGGGTCGGTTCAGAGGAAAGAACAGGGTGACTGTCCCCCTCGGAGTCTACTCGAGAGCGTTGGCTCCCAGACCCCTCGGCTCCAGACTGAGCTGATGAAGATAGCGTTATCTGTTCTGAGGAAGCAGGAAGAATTCTTGGAACTGAAGTATCCAGCACAGAAGGACCCGAAGTGTTAAGACTCCAAGAACGCAGCAGTCAGAGGAGCAGTAGCCTGGATATGGGATGGCTCCTAAGCCTTTGGGTCTGGAAGAGCTAACTTTTTAGCCAGGTCACAGAGCAGCCTCTTCACCACCCACTCGATATCCTTATCCGAAAGTGTCCTGGAGGAATGGGTGGAGACAAAAGATCTCCTCCTTTCTAAAACAAGAGACCTCAAAGTTGGTGAGATAGGATCCATAACTGGGGAGTGTCTCGATACTGAAGGTTGCTTCGACACCGAAGAGACCAACGGCACAAAGACAGAAGAAGCGGAATCGGAGCCAGAACTCCTTGGCTCCATTGCTTTAGACTTTTTTGATGGCTCTGAAGCTGGAACCGATGGAGATTTTCTCTTCAAAGTTTTGGGAACTGTCTGACCAAGTTCCAGCTGTTCCTGGAAGGAACTAGTCATAAGACCCCTGAAAATCAATTTTTTTTTTCTTTCATTAAGAACCTTAGTACTGAAGGCATGGCAAGAAGTACAGGGTTCTTGTAAATGAGCCTCTCCCAAACAGTACACACAGCTGGTGTGCCTGTCAATAACATTTTTTGAGAACACATACCACATTTCTTGAACCCAGAAGGGTGGTGTTCCTTACATTCTCTATCTTTGCCTTTAGACAGGCTGAGAGAAAACAAAGTTAACAAATAACAAGGCAAAGTTATGAAGAGAAGATTTTTTTTAAAGGGAGGACTAGCACCCAAAGAGGAAAGGCCCTCTAATTTAAACGGGCAACTATGGGCCTTTAACTAAAACGGGCCGTACAATCCTAAGAAAAAGGGACAGGGGATCAAGCACTCACTACAATCACACAGGTAATAGGTAACAACTATTTAGATAGAAAGATGAAGAAACTAGACAAAAAAAAAAAAAAAAAAAAAAAAATCAAGATTTATCAAAAAGTCTTCCACTTAGCCAACGAGCCAGTAAGGAGACAACCTCAAAGCTTTCGAGAAAAACAAGATCTGTGAATTGCCGTGAGGCACCATGGGATAGGGGTTAGCCTCGAGCCAGTAAAAGCTTGTGAGCTTTAGTATCGGCTGAGTCAGAGCAGAGAATTATCTCCGAACCCATCCAACAAGAATTACGGCGAGATAGGACTACATAACATGTACAGTTGCACAAGACACTTACCACAGCAGCTAATCATAGAAGGAAGTCAGTGTAACAGTAAACCATAGGTTCAGAGCCTAATTGCCTTCAGTATTCCAAGAGTTTGCCAGTAGTCCTTATCCTTTGAGGACTATGACTGATCCCAAGCCTTTGAAAAAGGAGTGAGATTCCACTATGTGCCATTATACATTTATAAGCATATATGCTGGCTATACACTGTAATGATTTTTTTTCCACAGAAGAAATAGTTCTAATGTAGGACACAGAACAGCATTGTTACAACACAGGCACATTCATCTATAGTGGCACAGAATACCTTAAAAGTGTAAGAGGTAGTGCCTATAAGAATGGCAGTCTAGTTACAGCATTTGTTCACACCTTGGAAAACTGTGCTGCATGTCCAAGTAGTTTTTGGGAACTTGTTTAATAGAACTTGTAACAAAGGAGCAAGAGACTGGAAAGAAGGGGGACAACAGAAGCCTTAACGTATACAACATGATGACTTCCAAGTTTCTGTTGTGCACCATTTGGTCATAAGAGAGGACACTGACACAGAAAGCAGCTTATTTGATATCTTATCCGCTCTGCAAGGCAGATGACTAATGGGACACTTAAGACTTCATTTCAAAACATTAATGGAATGAGTGAGCCATTAAAAAAAAAAACAAGGTATTAGCCTTCATCAGAAAAGAATAAAGTACATCTGGACTAAGAGCACAGGAAGCTTATTAAAAAAAAAAAAAAAAAAAGACTTGAGGAAAGTTACTACGCAAGTTAGCAAGAACAAGATTAATCATAACAGTAAGAGATACATATGCAAAAACTGAGAAAGACAATTTTGACAAGGGGGCAAGGTTTTATTTTGGAGAGGTACTAGAATGTCAAAATAATTCATGCTAATGCATACATCCCCTCCAAGAACTAACAAAGAAGGAATTAAGGAATATGTTAAGTGAAGAAATACCTTATCCATTGGAGCAAATTATATACAGACCTGGGGGAGACTGGAATACATTTATTAGTACAGTGTATCAGTTTTAACAAGGAGAAATTTGAAGGAAGACTTAAAAGTAAAACAAAATGTTTGATTTAGTAGACATAGTAAGAGTAGCAGATGGTGCATGGTTTTTACGCATTACTCCCCAAAATATGGGAACTGTACCTGGTCACAAACTACATGTAACAAAACGGTACAGATACATGGTCGGGAAACTGGAGGTAATGCTTTTAAATTATCTCCGGATAACTAAACTGCTACCAGGTGTATACTAGGCTAAGACCAGTATGGCCTCTTATAAGCCTAGCTGAGCAACCCATATATGACCCACAAATCTGACACAGTAGGGGGCCAATTTACTAACTGTCTCTGTCCATCAGAGAGACAGGTGCTAGACCAGGGGTAAATTTCCAATTACTCATGCACTGGACCAAACGACGCTTAAATAGGTTAGGGAAGAACTCTGCTTTAAACAGATGGAGAGCCTGTTCCAGAGAAGGAAAGTTCTCGAAGAAACATACTTCTCTCCAACATGTCCTATTTATGAAGCAAGCAAAGTTAGGGTTTTTGATCTAGTAGTTTGGATGCTGTCTGTTTTGTGGATGTGCAAAATGTTTATCAAAATAGGTCCTGGGAGGCCTTGTATGCCAGGCAAAGATCACCTCTCAGAAGTCTGTATGATACTGATTAGAGAGACAGGGCTTTGAGGGATAAACGTACAGCATTACATTTACTCCCTGTATTCTTTTTGTAAGGAACCTTTGTGGACGTTCCAGTTGCTACATGTGGCTGGTCAGGTACATACCAAAGGGAGCAATACAATCTATGATGGAAATGATTAGGGAAGTGTTCAGTGGTACAATGACCTCTCTGGACCTGTCATGCCCTTACTTATAAGTTGAACACAGGATTTTCTTACTACCTTGGACACATGTTGGTCGAAGGCTAGGTTACTATCTACATGAGTTCCCAGATCCCGGACTAGTAAAACAACTTTTAGAGGCGTTTTACTGATAATGTAGTTAACCAGGGTGGCAGACTTCCCAAAACGTGCTATAATGCATTTCTTGGTAGAGAGTTTTAAACCATGGCTTTGACACCATACATTTGTCTATGTTAGACTTTCCTGAAGAGTGTTCTCATCTTAGGGGCATTTAATGACATCTTTTGAATCATCTGTGTACTTGGTCAGCCAGAGGCCTTTGACATTGGCCTCTGGTTTACCAATTCTAGGTCTAAATTTAATCAGATAAGCACTGGCCTTTTCCAATACTATTAAAAAACTCTTTAATGGCTTTGACAAAGGATACATTGGTATCCTTGTTAAAGCAGATAAGTGAAACTCCTGAGCATATTGTTGAAGTTGGTGAAAGTTCTACCAAGAATTTCCAAAAGGCTAAAATGTTATGGTCAAAAAACATATTGGAAATCAGTGTGAATAGGCAGGAATTCCACATGAAAAGCATTCATTGTGCTCGGTCAGTCTTTTTTTCTCCCTTCACATTTCAACCCCAAATGCTAAAAAAACAGCTTAAAACGGTCAACTCTGAATTAAACACTCATGTCATCACTTCATCTGCACTTCACTGGACCACCAGCACACCCTCACATCTTCCATTTGTGGCTTCAAATGATTATCCTAAAAATCACTACTGTCAAAGTTGAAGGAGAAACATTGTAGAAAACTGGAAGGTCTGGATACATGTACGTGCCCATCTCACTGTTATGGGGGCCTTTGGGACAAAGCCAGAATGGGTCTAAGCTATCAAGCTTCTTTCACATTACAGGTGAAGAAATCATCATAGTATTTGACAAATTCTCTTAAACAAGAAAAAGAACAAAATAATCTTTTGGTACTGAAAAGTAAATTGCGGACAAAGATCAAGCCAAAAAATAATTAACTCTATGCAACACATTTTCTTCCCCAGCAAGAAAGAGTTTATGGAGACTACACGTTGTATATGTTACTCAATTAAAACAAAGTGCAGGACTGTGAATCTGGTGAACTGTGGTAATAGAAATCAGTATGACCACTTATGAGGTAGACTAATGACATAATTTAATTTACCAGTGGGGAAAAAAGTCTGGGACCTGGTCCCTTGGCACGCAGTGGTACAAACCCAGACTATACCACAGATAACCAGTGTTTAGTTGAGCTCTGGATTGTTGGAGGGGGATGACAGTGACTGGTCAATGCTTATTCACCCATCCTGATAGGAGGATATCTGCAGCAATGCCAGTGTACCACTATTAACAGCACAGAGTGCCCACATTGCAAGCAGTGTGCTGCTTGGTCAGGCAGTTACACAAATGCATGCACCTCCAAGGCAGCTACAGATGAACTTGTAGGATTCCCAGGAGGTGGGGATAGGACAGTCTGCAACATCTGCAGACTAGCTCACTCACCATCACCCAACTCTCACCTCCACAAGGGAATGAATCAGCATGAGGGTTCTCGCTCCAAAGGAAGAGTGAGAGAGTTAGATAAATGTATAAAAAGACAGCCACTGGACCAATCCTGCAGATGAAAACAGGTGAAAAACACACAGATGTGTTGTTCAAGTAAGCTGTTAAAAATCCAACTTGAGTACAAGAAGTAAGATGTGTACAAAACTGACTGTGAAAGCACAAAAATAAATAAGGCCTAGAAACTTTAAAAATAATAAAAAAATGAAATAAATACTATGTTGTCTATCCAGGAAAACAATATTGTCTCTAATACAAAAAGACACACCGTACAAAACTGATTTAGCTACAGATATGGCAAGATATGCTGCACAGTTTAAATATTAAAGTTGTACATTAAGTAGAGGCAGTATGTCACCGGTGTGTGTGTGTAACAGAAAGGACACAACAGCAGAATTTTAATATTGTGGAAACATTTATAACCCAGAATGTCTGGGAATACAAATAAAGTGCAGTCAGGAAATTATATGCATGCTAAGCACAAAGGTAAAGCACTGAAATGGCTCAACTGGCTGCAAGAGTGGCATTAAAGCTGTGAATGAAAGCTAAGTGGCATTCTGGGCTAAAAAGCTAATTTATATTTGCATTAGACACTGGTGCAGAATGTCAAATAATGACCATATCTACAAAATAAAATACTGCCTTAAAACCAAAAAGCTGAGCAAATCTGCATATATGTTACTTGTCCTATTTTTGGGAACAAACTAAAGCCATTGGGTCAAGGCTGGCTGAGGTGTTGGTACAAAAATACATCATACATGTTACAGTTTCACAGTCACTTTGCCAGCATAACTGAATATACTAGACAGAGAGACCCGTGTGATGCAGGCTATGAAGTGGGTTTGTGCTAACTAGCTGAACAAAAGCATATGTCCAAGTCTGAATGACAAAAATGAAGACTTTAGTCAAGATGTGCAGTTCATTGCTAATGAGGGTGTGCAGAGGACAGCTGTTAAGGTGTTGTGAGAATGTACAAGAGGATGGTCGGAATAAAAACAAAGGCAGTCATCATACATGGTACAACCACTTTACCAGCTCAAAGGCAACTGAAGTATAGAAACAGTTAGAAGCTCAGTGTAGGCTACATAACTCAGAAAAGAGTACACTCAATTTTATCCACCAACCTACTACAGTTAAAGAATGCGGCAAAAAAGCACCTCTGAGTAATACCTCACTACAAGCTTAATGGAACAAGTTACAAATGCTGAGTCAGCAGCAGAGGATGAACTTTATATGCTACTGCTAGTAAAGAGAAAGCCGAGCAAGAATTTAAGCATGCAGAGTAACTCAAAAAAAAATTATTATACCAACCTATAGATCGGTCCAAAAAGAAAAGTTGTGTAAAATCTTACTATAACCATAGATGTCCTTCTCTTCCAGGTTGCAGTATTCAGAACACATGGGTTTACTCATCTTGCTATCCGAACATCCGGCCAGTATACATAAGATTTCAGTCACTGTATGGTGCGCGGGACATCTGATGTAGCTAGCAGTACATGGGACATAAAAGTGACGTCTGCATGCACCAGCCCTAACTTTTAGTTATGTACTTACCATAACTTCAGATGTATGGGATCCATCTCGCCTACATTCATGACAGATGGGTTCGGAGCCGATCCATCGGCTCCGACTCGGCAACTTATACACTAGCACGAAGTCTCTCATTGGCTGGGCTACTCCCTATCCCAGGATGCACTACACCTGCTTCCCCAGATCTTGTTTGTTCGCTTTCATACACCCATGTAAACACAGAAAACACTATTAGTCACTATAACCAACTAAAGTTCTTCAAGAAAGAACGCCAAGAAAAAAGTGACTACAGCTCCTCTAAATCCAAATGGAAGGGGGAAGGAGGGTGGGTACTTATGAATGTAGGCGAGATGGATCCCATACATCCAAAGTTATGGTAAGTACATAACTAAAAGATGTAATGGGATCCTATCTCGCCTACATTCATGACAGATGGGACAGCGTCCCTAGCACCTACATCCTGGGTGGCTCATTGGAATACACTCCTGAGAACTGTGGAACCAAAGGAAGCTCTGCCTCGAGAAACCACATCCAATTTGTAATGAGAAATAAAAGTGTGCGGAGAAGTCCAGGTTGCCGCAGCACAAATATCATCTATTGATAATTTGGAGTGAAAAGCTACGGAAGTAGCCATTGCCCTGGTAGAATGAGCCTTGACTGGAAAGGGAAGGTCTTTATTAGCCTGTGAATAAATAAAAATGATACAATCTTTAATCCATTTAGATATGGAGGCTTTTGTTACTGGTTGACCCAATTTGTTCGCTGCAAAAGAAACAAACAACTGATTTGATTTCCGCGTTTGAGTGGTTCTATTCAAATAAAAACGTAGTTGTCTATGTACGTCCAATTGATGCAAGGTATATTCTGCGTTATTGGAGAATTCTGGGAAAAAGACAGGGAGTTCTATAGTTTGTTGCATACAGAAAGAGGAGGCCACCTTTGGTATAAATGCAGGGTTTAATTTCAATGAAACTCTATGCTTGTGAAAAATCAAATAGGGAGGATCAGAACAAAGAGCTTGAAGTTCTGAAACTCGCCTAGCAGATGTTATGGCTACTAAAAGGCCGTTTTCCAAGACAGAAATTTTAAATCACAAGTAGCAGCTGGTTCGAAAGGACGGGCAGTTAGGGCAGCAAGAACCATATTCAAATCCCAAGGTGGAACAGGCTGAGATAAAGGAGGCCTAAGGAGCCAAGCCCCTTTAAGAAAAGCCTTACAAAGTTTGTGAGACATCAATGAAGGTTCAAAAGAAGCATGAAAATTAGAGATCGCTGCTAATTGAACCTTAATGGTAGAAACTGAAGAGCCCGACTGAAAAAGGGAGGCCAGAAAATTCAGAACCTCCGATACTGGTGCAGTGAGAGGATCTATACCCCGTTCTTGAGCCCAGAAGGCAAACCTTTTCCATTTACTGGAATAAAGTTTGATGGTGGAAGGTTTATGAGAAGAAGACAGTATATGGACCACGTCCGGCGAAAGAGCATAGTCTCGGACTAAGGATGGAAGTGGAGTAACCATGCTGCCAACTTCAAGGACCTGAGAGACGGATGACGCCGTCCTGACTGGTGAGTCAACAGGTCTGGCACTGAATCCAGAAACCATGGACCTTCTATCGCATGCCTCTGTAGGAAGGGAAACCAAACTTGACGAGGCCAGTGCGGGGCAATCAAAATCATCTCGCTCTCCAAGTAAATGGCCTTCTGTATCACCCTCGGTAGGAGGGGAACGGAGGGAAGGCGTAGAGAAGACCGGGGGGCCAAATGTGAGTCAGAGCGTCCCTGGGAATCTGTCCCTGAGAAGGGAACAGTGTGAAAAACTCTCTGCATTTCGCATTGTGCGGGCTGGCAAACAGGTCGCAGCAAGGAAGACCCCATCTGTCGAAGATTTTCGCAGCTATACTCTGTTTGAGGGACCACTCGTGGGGTAAAAGAATGGTCCTGCTTAATCTGTCCGCAATCACATTGGACTTCCCCGGTATGTGCGTTGCCATTAGAAAGCGGTTGGTAGCTACCGCCCAGTGCCAAAGTCTCATGGCTTCTCTGCATAGTGGGTAAGACCTGGTTCCACCTTGCTTGTTTATGTACCACATCACCGACATGTTGTCGGATAGGATAGTAATCGGGCCCTGTGGGAGAGCGTGATGGAGAGCTTGGAGTACCAATAGTACCGCTCTCATCTCCAGGACATTGATATGCAAATGCGTTTCCTGGATCTGCCATGTGCCTTGGACCGACCTGTCCAGGTAATGACCCCCCCACCCTACCTGGGAGGCGTCCGTAGTCACAGTGGCAATGGGACGTTGAGGTATAAAGGGTCGCCCCTGGTCGAGATTTGATTGGAGAAGCCACCAATGAAGATCTCGACGGCAACTTTCCGTGATTATGATTAAGTGGTTCAAGGGAAGTTCCTGATAGGACCATTGAACCGACAGTAGCCATTGTAAAATTCGCATGTGAAGTCTGGCCAAGGGAACTAAAAGTATGGTCGACGCCATCGAGCCCAACAGTTGTAGGATCCGATGGGCCGGGGCTCTTTGTAGGGAGAGACAGGATTTGACTTGATCTTGTAAGATCTGAATTCTTGCTGCCGGTAAATAGGCGCGCATTCTTTTTGTGTCTAAGTCTGCGCCTATGAAAGTAATACGCTGAGATGGCTGTAGTACAGATTTTTGCAAATTGAACGTGATCCCCAAGAAACGCCCAAGGTGAACGTGGCTCTGAGCGCTTGGAGTAGTAGATGCTCGGAGGTGGCAGTAAGGAGCCAGTCGTCTAGATAAGGAAACACCTGGAATCCCAGACTTCTCAGGTGAGCAGTTACCACTGCCAGACATTTGGTGAACACCCTGGGGGCTGTGGTGAGACCAAAGGGCAGTGCTCGGAATTGAAAATGACTGGCTCTGAGGCGGAAGCGTAAATGTCTCCTGGACTCTTGAGCTATGGGAATGTGATAGTAAGCGTCCTGGAGATCTATGGAGCACATCCATGCATTCTTTTCCAGCAAAGGAAGAATAGATTGAAGAGTGACCATTCGGAATTTGGACTTCTTTACGAAACGATTCAATGAACTGAGGTCCAAAATGGGCCTGAAGTCCCCTGTCTTTTTTGGTACCAAAAATAACTTTGAGTAAGTTCCTGATCCGATCTGGTCGATGGGGACAGGCTGGATGGCTCTTTTTTCTAGCAGCTTTGAAACCTCTAATGCTGCCTGATCCCACTGACTGGGTGGCACGTCCGGGATTTCCCTTAAAGAAAGGGGGGGTTTGTTGAAGGGTATGATCTATCCTCCGGTAATGATGCGAAGCACCTACCGATCGCTTGTTATGGATTCCCAAGCTTGTGGGTGCGCCGCAAAGCGACCCCCGACTGGCTCCGGAGTTGCACAGTCGGGCAATAACTCAGGAACGCTGGTTGTATGAAGAACCACGAAAGGAATCGCGGTCTCCAGAGTTACGGGGGCCTCTGCCACCTCTGGGGCGTCTTCCAAAATCCCCACTGCCTCTGGAGGGGGAAATCACTGGGTGGAGTAGAGAAAGACTTTTGGGATTTTTTAAACCACATTTTCCCTCCTCTCCCAGCCTTGGGATAAGGCCTGGAAGGAGCGGAAAAACGGGCCCCAACGGCAGTCAAAGTCTTGCCCTCCTGCTCGCACAGAGTTAGTGTGTCCTTCACCTTGGGTCCAAACAAAGATGACCCATCAAATGGGGCGTCGGCGAAGGAAGACTTGAAGGCCTCCGTGAACGAACACAAGCGTAACCAGGCTTGTCTCCTGAGGGCAACGCCTGTTCCCGCTGCTCTACTCGCCCCTTCGGCCGCATACGAAATGAGCCTCATGGACGAGTTAACGATAGAACAAAGGGTAGTCATCTGTGCGCCAACAGTCGGGGCCAACGCCTCAGGTAGATTACCAACAATAGAGTCATTTAGCTCTTTGAGAAGATCCCTTTGGAGCCTCGTAAAATGACATAAATAGTTCAGCGACCGTAAGGTAAAGGCCGCTGAGGAGAGGGTACGCTTCCCGTACCTATCCATACTCCTAGAATCCTTATTAGGAGGATGAATAGACGTTGAAGCCTCTGCCACGTCCTGCTGTGTGGCAGAAGCCACCACCAAAGCATCTACAGGCACACCCTTAGTGAGAAATTCCTTCTGGGGGGGGCTGACAAAAATTTATTGGGCCTCGCAGGCACCGGTTCCACAGAATCAGGGTGTTCCCACACCCTTCGAGAAACCAAATCAAGGAGTTCATCGAAGGGCGGAGACACCCAGGAGGCGGAAGGCTGGGCCCCAAAGGCCTTGAGGAAGACTGACTCCTCAGCTGAAGGGGTTTTGGCTTGCCAGTCACCTCTCTGTCTCAGAATCTCCAAGATATCTGAGAAGGAGATATCATCCGAAGATGATTTGGGGGACCCTTCTGCGTCATCGAGGCCAGTATCCGATGTAATAGACTCATCTTGGGAGTCTACGTGCTTCCTCTTACACAATTTCTTCCGTGGGGGTTCGTCCGAAGCAGTTTCGGACGGACCACCCGAAGAAGGAACCCGATGGGGGTATCCTCAGGCCCTGGGGCCCCGCTGCCGGGGGGCTGCAACACAACAGAGGCACCAGTCTCCAAATCTAGGGACGGTGAGGTAGAAACTTGTTGAACCGGCAAAGGCATGGCCAGCGCGCTCCTCATGGCCTCAGGCCGGACCTCCAGAGTCCAAGGAGGTCACTGGTCTAGAGGCCACGATGGCACTGGGAATTCCAGCAGCCGATGCTCCGAGAGGAAGACTAGGCACCGAAGCACCTAATCCCAAAGTATTCCCCTCGGGCCCGGCTGAAGAGGATGCAGTACCAAACCCTGAACCGGAGGACAGGGTAGGAAGCATAGTCGGAGCCGAAAGGCCTGTAAGGGGTCTCTGCTCCGACCGTATGGCTCCACATTGCTCCACCACCACCGGCTCCAACGGCTCCGAAGAGGTTGGAGGAGGAATCAAGTGAGTTGGAGGGGGGATCGGCTCCGAAGCAAACTGTGCTGGAGCCGAGACCATTTTAGTAAACACTGGAGACTGGAAAAGCCTCTGTAAAACCCTATCCAGGTCCGAATCTGACAGTCTCGAGGATTTAGAGGAGGTAGACACTCGAGAAGATTTTCTTCGGCTCCGAGAGAAGGGGACCGGCTCCGACGGCTCCAAAACTATCGCGCCGACTCCACCACAGCATGGACCACCATCGGCACCGAAGGAGCCTTCTTCGGAGCCGAGGGGGAAGAGTCTGAGCTGCACACTTCCACTGGCTCCGAAGCCATTGGAACCGATGGAGGTGATTCACCTCTCGATACTCCAACTTGCGGCTCCGAAGGCAATGGAGCCGAAGTAGGAGGTATCGAGGCAGACTTTTCGACCCTCGGCCCCAAGTCAGTGGAGCCGAGGAAGAAGAGGTCAATTTTGTCTTTTAGAAGTCGGCTCCGACGGACTTGTCGGTGCCGACGATCTTTTCTTTGGAAGCAACAGGAGGATTTAAGGCTTCCTCAAAAGAAGGTTTGATAAGCCCTTTCAATATCAGCTTGTTCTTACGTTCTTGAAGAACTCTAGCAGAAAAAGCATGACATACGCTACAAGTCTCTTGCAGATGTTTCGGCCCAAACAATAGACACAGATTGAATGACTGTCTGTTATGGACATTTTATAACTGCACCGAGTGCATTTTTTAAAACCTGACTTTTGTTCTTTAGACATAGTACAGGCCCTACAACAAGTATGACTTTACCACAAAAGTAAGCACTATAACAAAAAAGCGGCAACTGAAAGCGCGAGACACACTGGCGCGAGCACTTAGGAAAAATTTACCTCACAAACAAACAGATAAAAGAAGTCCAACGGCCCAAAGCCCTCTAATTTAAACGGGCTTGGCCCAAAAAACAATTAACCACAAAGGGAAATTAAAATTAAATAGTACACAAGGGTAGGGCAAAGGCCCTCTAACTTAAACAGGCCTTGCCCGACTGAAAAAATTAAGTACCAGAAGACACTCAAGCACTCAAAAGTCACAAATAGTATAAGGAATAGCTGTTAAAACAGCTGTTTGGTTAATAAATGACAAAAACCCCAAGGTCAAGGACCAATAAAGGTGAAAAAGAACCACTTAGCTCCAGCCAAGTCGAGACCACGTCCAGCTTGTAAAGCGGCAAACGAGATCTGGGGAAGCAGGTGTAGTGCATCCTGGGATAGGGAGTAGCCCAGCCAATGAGAGACTTCGTGCTAGTGTATAAGTTGCCGAGTCGGAGCCGATGGATCGGCTCCGAACCCATCTGTCATGAATGTAGGCGAGATAGGATCCCATTACATCAACAGTAAGCCCCAGATGGAACCAGTTCTAGAAAGGGTAATGCCAGTCCTGTGCCATCCAGAAACGGAAATGTCTTATAAAAAGAGGGGTAGGTGGGTGGGAAGGAATACTGCACCATGGAAGAGAAGGACATCTGCAGTTATGGTAAGATTTGACAACTTTTCTATGTCCTTCTATTCACATGTTGCAGTATTCAGAACATATGGGTGAGTGCCAAAGCTCACTGTGAAGAAGGGGGAGGTGGCCTAGTAGAGTTCTTCAGGAATCAATGGAAGATAGCTCTGGCAAATCCAGCTCTGGCCCTAGAAATGTCGTCTAACTTGTAATATTTGGTGAAGGTATGCACCAAAGACCAAGTGGCTGCTTCCAGAATAGTGGCGGTATCCAAACGCCTGAAGAAGGCCCCTGAGGAGGCCATTACCCTGGTGGAGTGTGCTTTGACAGTACCTTGCAGAGATTTCCCATGATGCTTGTAATAAAAGATGACAGCTTTGGAAATCCATGTTGAAATTGTTGGTTTAGATACAGTCTTTCCTAGGGTCCTGTGGTGGAAGGAGACAAACAGTTGATCAGTTTTGTCTGATGGACTTGGTCTTGTGCAGATAAAATCTGAGTTGTATGTGCACATCCAGGGAATGGTGTATTCTCTCACTGTCTCCCTGATGGTTAGTAAAGATGGTTGGTAGGTGGATGACTTGATTTAGGGAGAGATCATTCACCACCTTGGGCATGAAGGAAGGGTTAGTTCTAAGAGTAACCCTGTCAGTACAGAATAATAGGAAGGGTGGAATAGCCATGAGGGCTTTAAACTCCGACTCTCCTTGCTGAGGTCAAGGCCTCGAGGAGGACAGTCTTCCATGGGCAATGTTTTATAGGTTCATAGGTAGGTACTAGGCTATTGGCCATAGGGCCTATATAAGCCTAGCCAAACGGTACCCTGGCTTTTGCCAACCAAGAAAATTATTTTCCTGTGCCCCTGTCAAGCAGAACCACAGAAGTGATCCCCGGGGTGAATTTCCTATCTCTCATCCAATCATCAAGATTTTTCTTTAAGAGTGCTAATGAGGTGCTTTGTTTGATACAGATAGGTAGTTTGTTCCAGAGTATGGGAAGTCTCTGGGACAGGAATCTATCCATCCAGCATGTTCTGTTTATTGTGGTGACAAGGTTTAGGTCCCTAGAGCGTGTAGCTGGGAGGGATTGAGATTTCTTTACATGGAGCATGTCCAACAGCTCTGAGTTTGACAGCTTTGTATGTTAGGCAGAGATTGCTTCTGAGTAGGCGATATGCGACAGAGTAAAGCTGGAGTTTTTTGAGACTGTCTGCGTAGGGCATCTGTTTGAGGCCAGTAATCCTCTTTGTGAGGTATTTCTGTGGCCTTTCCAGTTGTAGATGTCTTGTGAGGTACATAACAAAAGGGGTGTTGTACTCTATATAATGGGTCTAATGAGCGATGAGTAGAGGGTAACAATGACCTCTTTTTTCCTGGATGAGAAACCTTTTGTGATGAGGTGTGCCACGTAGAAGGATTTCCTGACTACTGTGGCGATGTGATTATCAAAGGAGATACTACTGTCCACCTGTGTCCCAAGGTCTCATCACACTTTCAGTGT
Source organism: Protopterus annectens (assembly GCF_019279795.1). NCBI lineage: Eukaryota > Metazoa > Chordata > Ceratodontiformes > Protopteridae > Protopterus > Protopterus annectens. The sequence goes on along the minus strand of NC_056727.1, from coordinate 913,022,855 downwards.
TAAGTAGACTACCGCCTATGTGGTAGTTCATGGGTATAGAGTTTTTACCAAAAGGGATGACAATGCACTTTTTGGCATTGAGCTCGAGGCCTTGGCTTTGACACCAGGCATCTGTCTCAGTGAGGCCCTTTTGTAGGATTCCACATAGTTAGGGTTTTGATTATGGCTCCTAGTTTGCAGTCATCTGCGAACTTTGTTAGCCAAAGACCTTCTGTGTTTGGTATCTACTTCTCTGAAGTACACGCTAACCGGAGAAGACCTAGGACTGAACCCTGTGGCACTCCACTTGTCACTGGTCTGAAGTTGGATTTAGAGTCTGCTACTTTCACAGTATGGGTTCCGTCAGTGAGCCAGTTGGCAACCCAGGAAGTTAGGGAAGTTTTAACAGCTGTCTCGAATGGGGGAAGCGTGAGCTTCTCTGAAACAAAGCTGAAGTCCCTTGGAGGGGGAGAAGGTTTCCTAGGTGATCTGAGATGAAAGACCCCTTAAAGAACAGCTTTGCTGGTAGTCTGGAAGCTAGGGGGGGTCCAGGGGAAGACGTGCTGAAATAGCAGACAAGTGGGTCTTAATGGAAAAGAAAGCTAACCCTGTCTGCAATACTTTACATAGTTAAGACAGTACTATAGGGGTCTTGCTTTTCAGCTGCTCCAACTGCCTTTTGAAATACCATATGGAAAATCTCTTCCACTTTGATAGGCAAGATTTCCTGGTATTTGGCTTCCTGGCCTCCTGCCGGAATGAGCACATCCTCCTTGTAAAGGTGCCTGAAAGGGATCAGAATCCTATCCCATCATTCACAGGGTGAGGTGAAGAGATTGCCGCTGTGGGTGCATCTGGGATCCCTTGTATTGTGTGAGAAAGTCCACTCTAGGGGGGGAACTTGTGGTGATTGCCCTTGGATAGCTGTAATAAGAGGAGGAAACAATGCTCTCTTGGCCAATAGGGAGTCACCAGCAAGATTTTTGGTCTGTCCTGCTGGATCTTCAGCAGGACTTTCTGAACAAGGGGGAAGGGGGAATGCATAGAGAAACATCCCCTTCCAGGAGATTGAGAAGGCATCTGTTGCCATAGACTGTTTATGGAAGTCTGGTGCAGAAGGAAGTTGCCTGTTGATGGAGGAGGCAAACAGGTCTATTTGAGGTATACCCCACTGGTGGACCAGGTCCAGGAAGACACCCCTGTGTAGCATCCATTCGTGTGTCTTCATAATTGATCTTCTGAGGGAGTCTACCTGAGAATTGTGACGGTATGTAAACTGCCTGTAAGGTAACTCTCTGGGAGGTGGCCAGTTCCCACATCAGGAGAGCTAGTCTGCAAAGCAAATAAGATTTGGTCCCTCCCTGCTTGTTGAGATACCACAGCACTATGGTATTGTCTGCAAAGATTTTAGTGGTCCTTATGAGAGACTGGTATGGAAGGCTCGTAGGGCCAATATTGCCCTCCCTTCTCGGAGACCGATGTGCTCTTTCCCGTGTGGCCCTGGCCACACTCCTTGCACTTTCAGGTGTCCCAGAGTTGCTCTCCATCCCAAGTCTGAGGCATCTGTATACATGATCTGTTTGGGTTGAGTTGGTTGGAAAAGAAGACCCAGGTTGAGGGTCAACTGCTTCACCCACCAATGAATTTCCTGTTTGAGGTAGGGCAAGAGGGGTACCCAGTACTCGAGGGGGTGGGAGTGCTGGGTCCAAACTGACCTGAGGTACCACTGCAATTTCCTCATATGAAGTCTTGCTAATGGTAACATGAGGATGATGGACGCCATGGAGCCCAGGAGTCTGAGGTACTGCCTTGCTGTCAATTTTGTGGTCTGAAGGACCAGAATTAAGTGTTGTGTCAAGCTTTCCACCTTTTGTGGGGGGAGGTAGGCTTCCATAATGTCTGTTCAAATCCTGCACCCCAAGAAGACAATGTCGAGTAGGTTCCAGTTGGGATTTTGGGAAATTGATCTGAAATACCAGGGACTGTAGGAGAGTAACAGCAACTTGTAAGTGTTGCAGGAGGACCTGTTTGCAGTCTGTCTGAATGAGCAAGTCATCCAGGAAATGGAATCTCTAGATTCCTTTTGTCCTGCTGAAGGCAATAACTGGAGGCAGACATTTGAAGACTCTGGGTGCAGTGGAAAGCCCAAAGGCAGAGAACTGAAAGTGAGAGCAGCTCACAGGGAACCTCAGGTATTTCCTGAAACTGGGCCTTACAGGGATGTGAAAGTAGGCATCCTTGATATCTAAGGTGGCCATGAACCTTTTGGGGAACACGCACCAGAAAGAGTTGGTAAGGTCAGCAACCTGAAGGTTGGTACCTGAAGGAATAGGTTGAGTAGTGAGAGGTCCAGAATTGGCCTCCAGGGACAGTCTTTCCTTGGAACCAGGAAAATCCTGGAGTATAAGCCTGTGCCTTTTGCAGACAGTGGGACTGTTTGAATGGTGTCTTGAGCCATAAGGTTGTCTAGCACTGGCTGCAATAGAGGAAGCTGTTCTTTTGGGGGATGTGGGATAACTTCTCTCTTTGGAGGCATGGGCCAGGACATAAAATACCAGTTTTCTATTATGGACAGGACCCACTTGTCTGAAGTGACAAGTCTCCACACTAAGACGGTGAGAGAGAAGCACAGAAAGTGGGATAGAGGGTGAAAGTGGGGGTTCTAAGGATGGCAGGTAGTCACACTCTACCTACCCTGTCCTAAAAAGGGTGGCCTCTGGCTAGTAGTTAGGGAGACTCTGGTAGGAGTGGGCTGCTTCCTGGAGGGTTTCCTAGGCCTGGAGGGGCAGCAGGATGTGAGTGCTTTCTGATAAACTGTTTTTGCTGGGTAATTCCTCTGGAATGTTGGAATAGGGGAAAGCAGCAGGTGTCTTAAATCCTGCATCTTTTTCCTCTTTTGCTGTAGCGACTTGAATAAGTCTGCCACTTTGGACATTACAGCCCTGTTTAAAACAAAAGGAGCATCAACCAGCTTGGCTGTAAGTCAACTAGCAGAGGATGGAAGCATAGCCAGCAGTATCTCCATCAAGACAGATGCTGATGCTGCTGACCTGGCTGAGACCTCGGCAGTATCGTAACTGTACTTAACTCATTAGCCCCGAGTACCTTCTCATGGCGCCTGTATGGTCAACACCGAGCGCGCCATGAGAACATACAAATTGCAAGCCATAAGCTCCGAGTCCCTTCCACAAGCGAGACTCCAGATTTGTAGTTCACCTTAATGTAAAACAAGCTGAAATTGTAACAGAATGTGTAATATACCTTCTGTAGTTACGATTCAGCTTGTTATTACATTAAGGTAACATTGAAGATTTTAAAGAAAATTGTGTTTGAAAAATCTTCGTAAAGCAAGTGGTGGCAGCCAATCGGATTCTTGCAATCCAAGCCACCACTTGCATAACACCTCCACCCCCAAACCAAATTTCTTTTGTCTTCTGTAAATAAAAAGAGGGTCCAGCAGCAGGTATTTCTTTTATTTTTCCAAAGATTTGGAGATTTCACCTGCCGCTGGATCCTCTTTTTTTTTTCTTACTAGCATTCGAAGATTTCTCGGCTCGCAGTACTGTCGGTTCCCGGTCAGCTTGGCTCTTTTTTTTGTGTCTTCCGGTAAGCTTACTTTTGTATTTTACTGCAATAAATGTGTTTTCATTTATACTCTTTAGTGGAATTCTTTCTATATTTATCCAATTTCATTACTTGGAGTGATGGCTTTTGTGGATTAACTTCATTCAGAACTGTTCCATCATTTATACTAGTCTCTATCATACTAGTCTGTCTGTAAGATGCTTATCTAGGTTAGAAGCGGAAGTTTGGTTCATATTGAGGAGTTGGTTCTCGTGTTTGACAGGTATGAGATGATTTATCGCAGCTAATCTGCTCAATTAGACTTAGCTGTTTTTCTTGTGTGGTGGAGAAGGCTGTGCTACTTGAGTGTGGGATGGTAAAAATCTTTGTTGTGGAAGGGCTAGTTTCAAGTTGTATCATGGCGAGGGTCATACATTTTCTATCATTAAACGTGATATAGCCCAGTAGCTGGGTTATTTTGCATGCGTGACAAGTATGTTGGTACCAAGAAATGTCCGAGTCAGAACTGAATTGCTTATCTTGTGAGTCTGTCACTTCTTGGTAGGATGGCAAAGAGTATGTCGTGATGAAACCCCCCTCCATATAGCTTGTGTGAAATCGACGTTGCACACAAATGGCTAGTGAGTATTGTCGCCATTAGAGATAAGTTACAAATCAGAGAATCCGTTTACAGAAAGTGATGCAGCTAGAGGTCTGCTGTGAAATGTTTAGAGCATAATATTATATAATGAAGTCTGGTAAAAAATGAACTTGGTTAAATGCAAATGCTGAAAGCAGAGCTGAGTGAGTTTTATGTATTGCTCACCCTGGCGAAAAATAAAGTACTTGTGATTTCGTCTAGTTGTAGCATGTGGCGTGTTGGATACTATCCGCAGTCTCTGTTAGTGTTACCACCTGTCCCACGTTGTATTAATCCGCTGCATCAGCTTGACTTTGTCTAAGACAGATTCTGCGTTCATATGTAAACTTTGAAAGGGTAACTTGTGCAGATGAAGGCAGTTGTGCATGCATAGTGTACTTGGATGTGGCCTAGGCATTCACTATTGTCCATCGTGTGGGCATCGCGGAAAAATGGGTGAACATACATATAAGCCAATATATGCAGTAAACTGCACGAAATCCGTCAAAACAAACTAGATACAACAAAACCGGAAAGTAAGCAGACTAAATTCTTTCTGAGGAAGCTGCGGTATGCATTAGCAGTGAAAACGCTTTTATTTTAATCAATAAAAGAATCTTGGAAGTGTTCCTGATTTTACTGGGCGATTTATTGGTGATATTCTTGACTGCTTACTTTCCGGTTTTGTAATATATGCAGTAAGATGAATAGCAAATGGATGAGTGGACAGAAAGCATGTCAGTAAAGTTGCGGGTGTTACATTCATTGTGTGAATGTCACAAGTAGTGTCCGTCAAGGTTCAATGTTGGGTCTTCTCCTGTTTGGCATTATTTCTTTAATCTAAAAGTTGGTGTCCCAGGTCTGTAGTTAGAAAAATTCACTGATTGTAAATTAGGGATTGTTATTTGAGCACCTGCCGACATGAAGGTACTCCAGAGTTGAGCTATGCAAGCAATTGGTGCAAAGCAATTGCCTAAATGCCAAAAATATAGTATAGTCCACTTTGCTAAAATAAATTATTTATTGTAATACATAGATGATGCACCCATTAAAATGGTACTGTCATTGGAGATCTAGACACCCTTGAGATGACTGCCTTTCCTTTGAGCATACTATCTTCACTGTAGTTATAATATAGTTTATCTGTATGATCCAACAAGTAACCAAGAGCAACTTTTCCAGAGCCAAAACAGCTTTATGTCCAAGTATCCTTTGCTTATATACCCATTAGTGAATATATTGCCTCATTTAGTACATATTTATAGAAATATCACTCAGCTTTTAAAGACTGCAGAGGGTTCCATACCAAAGAAGTCACAGGCCTCACATCCCTTAGCTATGTGTACAGACTGGCCACCCTTTGTCTGTATTCTGTTTCCTGTAGATTCAGTGGTGATCTCTGTTACGGTCTTCATGGATCGAAAGTCCAAATCTCATAGATCCACTGTGCTCTTATACAAGTCCTAGTTCTTCCATGAGGCAGGAGATTAATTTCTGATGTTGAGTTTTCTGGCTAAGCTGTTAATAGCTTGATAATTCATTGCCTAATAGCTACTTGAAACCAAAAGTTACCCAGATTGACAGTGTATGTTATTTTCATTAACCTGCTAGTCCAGCAGCCTATTGTAATCCACTGAACAAGACATCTTGTGTATCTTTCTTTCCAAATGAATTGTCAAAGTAATATAAACATGGCTGTAAGTGGCCCACCTTCCTTTCATTTCTGCTTCTTGGTGCTGCTTCAGTTGCAGTTTGTATGATTAAAACCATCTTGTAGTCTAGTATTCATACTTCCCCTGCCCCCACTGTCATACATTAAACGTGAAACCCATGAATGTCACCATGAAGGCAGGAAAGGTCTAAAAAACAAATTCTCATTTGCTAGCACAATTCCTCAATTGCCACCTGAACTGAATGACTACATGCACAGGCCTGTTGGCTTGCTGTTTCATTCACTTGGTTGCTAGCTATGGAGAAGGAAGGAATGTGGTGTGAAGTCCTTTTGGTAGATTTTTGAATCTAGTCCAATGAAATATGTTGGGTTGTAAAGTCAGTTTAAGGTTTTGGTGCACTGGTATGTAATATGTGTATATATGTATGTATATGTGTGTGTGTGTGTGTGTGTGTATATGTATATATGTATATATGTCTGTGCACATGTGTGTATATCAATATATGTATGACACCCATTCACTTTGTGGTAATCTGGAAGCACTCTGCTGTTAGCTTATGTTGTAGTTTAGGGTTTAACAACGTTTATGACAGCATGTAAAAGAAATGGTTTATTTATATTTATAAAGAGGGAATATTATAGAGGAAGCTCAACTGGCATGGTTTTGACATGTACTAGATACTGTGACATGGTTTTGATGTTTACAGTGCAACTTTTAACTGTAATTGTTACTGCTTTGTGCCATGCTACTACTGCTTGAGTAATCATGTTATAGTAACTGTATAGCTGTTGTGTGCACACAAGTGCCCAGCTGTTGAGCTTGTCTATGATGCCAGAGTGGGGTATTGTGACGAAAGCTTTAGCCAAGTCCAGGTAGGCTGTATGGCCTGCTTTGCCCTCTTCAATGACTCTAGTGACTGTCAACCAGGTTCAAAAGGCAGGATCTGCCTTTTACAAAGCTGGACTGGGTGGGAGCAAGTGTCTAAGTCCCCAATGTCTCTGTTTGAGTTCCATAATGATTCTTTCCATAGCTTTGCAGACCAGGCTAGTTAAACTTATGGGGTGGTAGTTACCAGGGTCTGTAGAGGTGCCTCCTTTGTGGAGTGGGACTACTGTTGTTGTACGCCAGTGCTCAGGTACATATCCTGTAGTAAGGCTAAGGTTAAATAGCATTTTATGTGCGGGTTTAGCTCCTCTTGGGAGTTCACGAGCACGCAACCTGGGATACCGTCAGGTCCCATTGATGCTGTCTTTTAGCTTTACTGAGGGCAGTTCTCACCTGGACATCTGAGATGACAGGGAGGTTACATTCAGCTGGGATAAGTATTTCTTCTTTTGGGGTGAGGGAGGGAGAAATTTGCACTGAACCTGTCTGCCAGAATGTTGGCAATATCTGTGAGTTCAGTGTATTTTTTGTCATTGTGAACTAACTCTGAGCATATCTGAGGGTTTCCGCCCAGGTTTCTAACATAGCTGAAGAAGGCCTTGTGGTTATCTTTAGTGTCCATAGCGATTTTCTCTCAAAGTTGGCCTTGGATGTTTTTTATGAGAGAACGTAGCTTTCTACTAGTGCTGATCAGAGATGCCTTCTCTTTATGGGATTTTGCTCTGTAGTGCAGTAGTTTCCTTTGTTGTACAATTTGTTTATGGCTGGGGTCCACCAGACAGGACGCCTTCCCTTGGTGGAAGCCATGCAGGTCTCACCAGAGCACAACCCACTTTCCCACATGTGCTAATGGGAACTGTCTTTATTTTCTAAAGTGTAACTTACCACTTTTTTCCAAACTTAACAGTTTTAGGAGGGAGGACTGAGCTCACTGAGGCACAGTTGAAAGGTATGAAAGGAGATATTGAAATGTTTACAGTTTGCTTGCTGAACTGTGACTGCTTTGTATTGTCACAGATATTCACATTTCTAACCAAATTCCATACCTTGAACTGCTGGTTTATTTGCTTTCCATATCATCTCTCATAAGCTTTATCTATCAAACAGCATAGAAGTGTATAGAGAAAAGCAACTTTTCTTTCTAGAATCAAACCCTGTAACAGAACCTAGATTTCCTCTATGCATTTTGGAGAGAGGGCCTTCACCCTGACTTGAATAGATTTTTTGTGATTATAACAAAAGGTAATGGTCTTGGACACCCATTTGAAAATGATCCGTTTTGAAACAGACTGTCCATTCCTACCATCACAAGAAATAAACAATTGCTCCAGATATTCTGAATGATTTAGTTTTGCTTAGAAATTACCCATGTTATTACTTGCTGACTACTACCTGCATGGAGCTATGTTATATTTTGGGGAATTTTATGGCCTTTGCCAGTAATGTGTGCAACTTGTGTGGGAGGAAGGGCTAAGTGTTATACTATTTTACTGAATTACTGTCTTACATAACAGCTGCACAAGGAGATAATGATTACCTATTCAACAGGTGATGTGCAGCAATTATCACCTGTGTCAGAGCATGCATACCTTTCCAGTAATGAAAGGCAGGTCATTATCACCTTAGCAATAAGTCATTTACAGTATAGCACGGAGTCATTATCACTTTTCAGGTAAAACTATCAGGAGCTGTCACTGTTATTTATACAAGTACAACTCGTTATCACATTGATGAATGCACAAGGCAGATTGTGTTTTTATTCTCTGCTTCTAGTCATTGCAAGCCACCCTCCATTCTTCAACTACCTAGCCTCTGAAACCCCTTATTTTATATATAATATCTATCTATAATGTATGTGTGTATGTGTATGTATGTGTGTATATATATATATATATATATATATATATATATATATATATGTGTGTGTGTGTGTGTGTGTGTGTATGTGTATATATATATATATATATATATAATGTATGTATGTGTGTGTGTGTGTGTGTGTATATATATATATATATATATATATATATATATATATATATATATATATATATATATATATGTAATAATCTATATATACACACAAACGTTTATGGCCCATGTCACAGACAACAAGATTTGATTTTGGGACTATATAATATTCTAGGTTAAGTCCTGAAATATGACTACATACTGGGAGGGGATTGGAATTCAGTTATTGACCCAAACATAGACTGTACTAGAAACTCTAGATCGCAAAACTTAAAAGCGTCAACAGCCATAGGAGAATTAATGACCGAATTTTGCTTGATAGACCCCATCTCATTTGCTGAAGATCTGGGGAGAAATAATCTATACACATATTTTTCTAAATATCATAATGTGATGAAATAATGACTGAGATTTGAGTTACAGACTTCATACTCTTCAGAAAATTCATGCTAATGCAAAATCTGTTATTCTATCAATTTTCTAAGTTTGTAAGAACAATCTTTATAAATTGTCCCTATTTTGGGGCTTTGTCCTTTCATTATATATGGCTTTGTCTAGATTTCTGGGTCTTAGAGGTTGAGAGGTTTGCATGGAGTTTGGTATTGCACCTTATCCCAGACAACTGTTGCACTGTACTTTTTTCTTATGTAGAGATGAAATACCTTTGCTTGACAACATTTTTAGAGCTGTAATCTGCCCCATATCACATGATAGGAGGCATCCCTTGGAAACAGCATTTATTTGTTTTATTTTTTGACAGATCATGATTATGTGCTTCACAGAATAAACTATGATTTCATAGAGATGTGAAGAGCTAAAATGTGTTGGTGTTAATGGCAGTAAGCTTGGTGAGATGCAGGAACATATCAATTTTTCAGTCTGGTGACATTTAATTTTTTTTTAAGTAATTTCCATGTTTTTCTGTTTTTAGTGCTAGAGGAATGGAGTTCTACAGTTTTGAAATTTTTAAGTATATGGAGTCTCCTGCAGAATTTAAGATTTCTTTATGGTGAGCAGTGATTTGTCTGTAAAGTTGTTTGCCAGTGGCAATCTCTTCATTAGTTACGGATTTCTATAATGTGGAATTGTTCAGATGATTTCTCTTCTGCAGAAATTGTTTGTATTGAGTGATAATGGTGGATTGTAATAACAGAAGTTTGAGTGGCCTTTTATGTCTGAAATTTTCTGAAATGGGTAGTTTTGTCATTATTGGTTTATACATTTTGTTCTTTGCTTATTTAAAGAATGCTTAAAATTTAAAACACATTCTAACAAGTGGTGCTGTATTACATAGGGAATATAATTTAATGCAATCAGGAAGTTGAATCGAAGCACAAATACATGTATGCATGGTAAAATGTGCGCAAGGAGTCTGTTTTGAAAGTAGCCCAAATGTCAACTTAATCCTCTACTGACCAGATGCATATTATATATATATATGGGTTTACATGCAGTTTCAGTGGCAGAGAATTTTACCATTTATGGTAGGAGTGTAAAGAAAATAGTAAATGCACATACGAGTATTTATGTCTATGAATGTGATATAGCACTCAGTCATTGTCCATGCTGGTGTGAATGACCTGAGACGTACCTCCCTGGACTACATGAAAAGAGACATAGAGGAGCTCTCTGAGCATATAACCCAGGCCGGTATGACCCTGACCTTGAGTAGCATCTTACCCTCACCAAGAATGATGCCACAGTATAAAGACAAAAATATCAATTTTAACAATTGACTAAAGTATTGGTGTCATTCAAAGGGGATCCAATGCCTGTCAGCCTGGGATGACATGCTCGACAAGCCACGATGCTTCGCTAGGGACTTGCACCTGTCTGGGCTTTCGGATATTGGTAAGGGTCAAAGACAAACCCACCTCCATAGGTATCACAAGGGATAAACTAAGAGTAATGCTACTCAACGCCAGAAGTCTAAACCTCAAGATGCATGCACGAAACTCTCCATAACATGGAGAACATTGATATCTATGCAGTAACAGAAACCTGGTTCAAGGCTCCCGAGAGCACCCCAGCACTACCAGATTATACCTCATACCATGCTTTTGCCCCAAAACTTGGACCAAACCACAAAAGGAGGGGAGTATCAATATTTGACAAAGATACCCTCACCTCCAGGTTGGTGGCACAGCACAAGCATCAGATTATCCATGTGCAACTAACAGTGGGTAAAACTGACTTCCAGTTTATAGCCTGCTACAGACCACCCTCCCAAACCCAGGAACCCCACTCAGCCTTCCTGAGAACACTGGAAACTATGAAGGTCTCTCCAACACAATGTTATTGGGCGACTTCAACTACCCAAACATAGACTGGGAGCATTACTCTAGCTCCAACACCCTAGCCCAAAGGTTCAGAATTTATAAACTCAAATGCTATGGAACAACTTGTTACCACTCCCACAAGAGGGAAAAATATGTCTATGCAAATTTGTGTATTTCGATATATATGTATGAATCCCATTCACTTTGTGGTAAATTAGAGCAATGGACTGGTAGCTGATTTTGTAGTAGGAAATCCTGTTCTTTACCTTCAAAGCAATGAACTTTAGTAACCTTTGTTTCAGTAATAGAAATGGAGTGTCTGAATAGTTGTTGCCAGCTGTTTCAATTTTAACTTTGATTTTTGCATTCTGGTATAGAAATTAGATGTAAATGTGTGTAATTATGTAAAACTTTAAAACACATTTGAACTGGAAAGCTTCCATAAAGCAGCTAATACCTCTGCATTGGTAGATACACATTGAAATATAAAGTTCTTTGCTAGCAGCAACCTCTTCAGAAGTTACATATATCTGTGAAATGATTCAGATGACTTCTACCTATGCAGAGATTGTGCATGTTTGGAAACTAGTTTCCATTGTAAATCAAGATAAGAAGTACACAGGGCTGCTGGTAGTATCTTCCTGAGGAATGCAGGGCTGCTGGTGGTATCTTCCTGAGGAATGCCATGAACAAAGTTGGTTGTATAACTAATGAGGACGAGTCTAGCAGTATATTTTTTTTACTTTCCATCCTAAAGTTATAATTAGTGTTTAAAATTTGCTTATGGAGACCTCACTCAGTGTTTGCTATTTATTATTGTTGAAACGCTAAGTCAAATTCACTTTTCCCAAGTAAAATGTATGGAAATGAGTATATTTTCTGGTTATATATAAGTATTTAAAGGAAAATTTGTTTTTTCCTTTGATACCACTTATCGAACGAGAATAGTCTGTTTATATTTTATCTTCAGATTTCCCAGATTCATTTTGGATGCAGTATTTACAAATACGAGACAACTATTACATTCTTGGTAGATGTGTGTATACATACACTGTGTACTGATATACATATTGACTTGGGATTCTGTGTCTAGACGTAGTTTTTGGCTGGGTTGTTCAATGAGGAAATGCACAGCTCTCACTGTTTAAATTTGCTTTTAAAAAAAATAGTTATTGTAGATTAGCTGCTTCTGGAATTTCATTTTCAAATGTACTTTTTCACTGTATGTTCAACTATAGAGTAGGTCCGAACCGTGTCTTGGGGAGTACACTTTATGCTATCGTGGTTTCCTGTAAACCCGGAAGGTTTGACTTCATAAGTTTTGGAGGATTGTGTATTTACCACTGATATGTATTTACCGCTGACGTCTCGCACGTTTTTGATTAGCGACTTTGTCATACAGGAGAAATTTGTTGTTTTTCCCTTAGACAACTTTTTCGAAAGTGTACTTGGTTGTGTTTCTGTGACGGCTGATCATGTTACAGGTAAGTTACTAGCAAGTATGCTTGTGGCAAACGGATCCTTCTGAAGGATTTCAGCCCTCAGTACTTTTTTCTTTGTGGGAGGGGATAGCTTCATAAATGCCTGCATTTTTAAAAGAAAGTTAACAAATGTGAAGCTAGAAATGTAAAAAGTTGTTAGCTGTTTAATTTTTCTCTAGGATGATTTTGTTTTGGAGGCATATGGTTTTGTTTTCCTAAGGTATATTGCTTTAGCACTGTGCCAGTGTTCAGGTACATATCCTGTAGTAAGCCTTGATGCTGTCTTTTTAGCTTTACTGAGGGCGGTTCTCACCTGAACATCTGAGATGACAGGGAGGTAACATTCAGCTGGGATAAGTAAGTATTTCTTCTTTTGGGGGTGAGGGAGGGGAGAAATTTGCACTGAACCTGTCTGCCAGAATGTTGGCAATATCTGTGGGTTCAGTGTATTTTTTGTCATTGTGAACTAACTCTGAGCATATCTGAGGGTTTCCGCCCAGGTTTCTAACATAGCTGAAGAAGGTCTTGTGGTTATCTTTAGTGTCCGTAGTGACTGTCTCTCTGGGTTGGCCTTGGATGTTTTATGAGAGAGAACGTGCAGTAGTTTCCTTGTGTTGTACAATTTGTTTATGGCTGGGGTCCACCAGACAGGACGCCTTCCCTTGGTGCGGAGGGTCTTGGTTTTATTTGGGATTGCATGATCCATGCATTCTTGGAGATGTACATAGAAAGCATTTGTGAAGGATTCTGCATTGTGGGATGTGATTTCCACTGGCCCAGTGGGATTAAAGGATACCATCTCAGTTATAAGAAGTGTATAGTCAGCTTTTGAGAAGTTTTTCACTGTAGTCTTTTGTTTTGGGGCTGGAGGTGGGATGTGTATATCCAGGGTGATTAGTTTGTGGTCAGATCTCACTACTGAGGGGTATACTTCCAGTGTGGAGCACTTTGTCCCCATGTTTGTGATGATCAGGTCTACTATAATATCTCCCCTTTTTTGGAGAGGTGACTAGCTGTTCCATTGCATTTGAATTTATGAATTCCAGTAACCTTTGGGCTAGGGTGTTAGTAAGTTTGTGATTAACTGTACTTAGACGTATTGCTTCATGTCCTGCTTGAAAACAATTATGCATTTATACCGGACATGAGCCTACTCTGTGCTGCAAGAGAAACACGCCATTTCTAGACTCCTGAAATGTGAATAATGTGAACAAGGCAGATGGTGTTATTTTTTCTCTGCTTCTAGTCATTGCAAGCCACCCCCTCCATTCTTCAACTACCTAGCCTCTGAAACCCCTTATTTTATATATAATATCTATCTATGTGTGTGTGTGTGTGTGTGTGTGTGTGTGTGTGATATATATATATATATATATATATATATATATATATATATATATATATATATATATATATATATATATGTGTGTGTAATATATAATCTATATACACACAGACATATCTGTATTTTCACTTATAACATACAGATATAACTATCCATTTTATTAATGTAGTTCATATCTTTGTAAATTAATGTAACTGAACCACATATAATGAAACAGTTGAATGTGTCAAACTATCACTACATACTGCATGTGTTGCTTTTCAGCTGCCTCTGTGCAGGTGAGTAACATTATATTCTATACAATTGTGTTTTCAGCTTTGCATTCACCCGACATCACACCCCTCAGTGAAGATGCCATCTGTTAAGAAGTTAACCGCTGTTTACGGGGAGGATACTGATTCAGACAGTAATACCAGTGGGTCGAAATGGAATTGATCTTGATGCACAGCGTAACCCAAACCAGAGTGAGGATGACGATTATGATGCCGATGATCATATTCCACTGGCACGTCTGCGCGAGAAGGCTATTACTGCTGATAAAGATGCCCCTGTCCCAGCTATTCCTGACAGACCCCTACCCTCTAACCACGAGCTCACTACTGTTGATGTAACTGACCACGACAGTGAGGATGACATGCCACTAGCCCGGTTAAGGTATGATGGCACACACAATAGTGGTCAGCAACTTGAATCAGATTTTGACACAGAGGATGAATTGCCTCTATCTGAGTTACGGCACGGACGTGGCCCGAGTGACAGACCTTTGCAGTCCCAAGCCAGGTCTAGTGCTGAAGAGGAAGCGGATATGCTTCCTACTATACATGAGTTCAGGCGTAGTCTACAGCAGGTTTATTCAGATGGAGAAAGTCCACTGGATCTGAGCCGAAGTAGCTGCTTGTCAAGCAAGGATCTGAGTGTGCCGCAATATGGAATTTGTGCGAGTACTCCACTCAGTAGTCAGTACAAACCAGTGGGTAATGTCACTGATCACAGGGTACCTTGCATTCAAAACTCTGGGAGGCTAATGAAAAAGGCACGGCGATCATGCCCACCAAGAAACTTATCATGGGAGAAACGCCTAACACCAGTTCACATCGATGATTTTGTGTGTCCAGTCGGCCCAGTCACCAACCTGGACTCGGACAGCACAGAGGTGGACTTCCTCAATTTGATGTTCCCAGAGGAACTGTATTCGCTTATTGCTGATGAAACTAACCGCTATGCTGCACAGAGGCAGGCTGCAGCAGGCAAGGTTGATAGGTGGAGTCCAGTTTGTCCTGGAGACATACGGACATTTCTAGGTGTCAGAATATACATGTCTATTGTACATGTTCCAAAATATAGCAGTACTGGGAAACGCACCATCTGTATGGTCATTTCCCAATAGCCGAGTACATGACCCGAGAGGTTTGAAAAATTCAGCAGTATTTTCACTGCAATGACAAAACCTCAGACGACCACAGGGCTCTGTGGGTCATGACAAGCTCCATCATGTACGGCCAATACTGGATGCCGCATTCATGCATGTAGGACACAGTATAATGTGCATCGTGATGTGGCAGTAGATGAAGCCATGGTCGGCTTCGTGGACGCCTGACATTTAGACAGTTTATGCCTGGCAAGCCGGAGAGGTATGGCATTAAGGTATGGGTGCTAGCTGACTCACATAATGGTTATGTGCATGAATTCCAGGTATACACTGGAAAGGCAGAGCAGACCACAGACGTTGGACTGGCACACAGAGTTGTGGTCGACCTAACACGGGCTGATTGGAAAGAAGCATCACATTTACTTTGACAACTTCTTCTCATCTGTCCCTCTGGCACAGCAACTGCTGCAGGACGGTCTGTACTGCTGTGGAACCATGCGCACCAATAGGTCTGGATGGCCTGTAACATTCAACCGACAAGCCATTGGTAAAGCCTCGAGGGTTCTACAAGCAGCTGCAGAGTGGACCATTGCTTGCAACTGAATGGAAGGATAGCAACCCAGTATTTCTGCTGTCCACTAATAGTAACTCAACCTTGGCAGTCTCCAGCATACGCAGGAGACAGCACGATGGAACAAAAGCTGCAGTGCCATGTCCACCAGTTGTAAACATGTACAACACATATATGAATGGGGTGGACCGAGCTGATCAGCTCAGGACGCAGTATCCAACTGCTCGAAAGGCAAGGAAATGGTGGCTGTACTTGTTCTGGTTCCTATGGGATGTGGCCATAGTGAATGCTTACATTTTATTTCGTGAGAGTGCTAGCCACCGCAGCTTTCACGTTCTGGCCGTTTTATTGCGGCAAGCCAGTTACAGTTTAGAAGACACCTAGGCATGCACCTCCTGACCACCTACAAGAAGAGGAAAAGATGCATTGAGATTACCATCCCAGAGCCCATGACACGATTTGAAGAAGGCTCACACTTTCCAGTGAAATGGCGGAAGGCACGATGCAAAAACTGTGCCATCAAGGGAAAACGTGCTGAACCATCATGGGGATGCCCGACCTGCAAGATTAACTTATGCATGGAATGCTTTGGTGAGTACCATGGCCATAAGAGTCTAGCAGACTGCTGACAGCAGTAAGATGTGCAGAGCACACTATACATCAAAGTTGTGACCAGGCTGTTGGGTCCATTGCTGGATGGGCACATGTAAAGAGAAAAGGCAGAGGTAAGGCAGACTGCTGACACTGAAGGAGGTCATGAGACCATAGTGGTATCAGCAGTCTGAGTGGGCAGCCAGCACAGTAATGGGACACTACAGATAACCAACATCTGGAGCCCCATGCCTGTCCTTGGCATATTAGTGGAGCGGTGGTCCTTGCCCTGCTTTTTTCTCTTTACATGTGCCCTGGCTGGGCACCCTTGTCAGTGTCTACCCATGCTTTATTTCAGATCAGACTGTCTCCTGCTGTTCTGGGAGTCACCAGAAAGGAGCAGCCAAAATCCTTATGCGTCTCATCGCCAAATATTGTGCTGCTGGGTGCATCACAGGGGCATACCCAGCCAGCATGGATCTCGTGATCCACCGGGATCTCACTTGGGAACCTGGAGACTCTACAGCACAGTCCCATAGTGCTGCTGTCCTGGTAAGCATGGGCTTGGGTGTGCCACTGTGATGTAATGCAAAACATGCAAAAAGACACAGCCTGGGTCAGTCTTGGTCTTTGACATTTTGCCTTGATGTAGCTCTCCACTCAGTCTCCCTCCCTTCAGGTGTAGTCAGTGTATGTAGGTCAGGACAACAGGGCTTACATTAGCTCCTCCCTTCTACTCATTGCAGAAAGGACACATGTAAATGGAAAAGGCAGAGGTAAAGCAGAGTGCCTCACCTGCTTTTTCAGTGTACATGTGCTCTTTCTGTGCCCCCATGTCAGTTAGCAGCCAAGCCCTTCAGCACCAATGCCAGGAAGGTCCCTCTTCAATTTTGTTTTGCCAACTGCTCTTAGGTTGGTGGGTTCATCACAAGGGGCATACCCAGCCAGCATGGATCTTGTGATCCACCGGGATCTCACTTGGGAACCTGGAGACTCTACAGCACAGTCCCATAGTGCTGCTGTCCTCGGTAAGCATGGGCTTGGGTGTGCCACTGTGATGTACTGCAAAAACATGCAAAAAGACACAGCCTGTGTCAGTCTTGGTCTTTTGACATGTTGCCTTGATGTAGCTCTCCCCTCAGTCTCCCTCCCTTCCGGTAGGTCAGGACAGCAATTAGTGAGTTACTTCAGTCCCTCATCCCTTAGGTCCATTGCTGAATGGGCACATGTAAAGAGAAAAGGCAGAGGTAAGGCAGACTGCTGGCACTGAAGGAGGTCATGAGACTATAGTGGTATCAGCAGTCTGAGTGGGCAGCCGGCACAGCTATGGGACACTACAGATAACCAACATCTGGAGCCCCATGCCTGTCCTTGGCATATTAGTGGAGCGGTCCTTACCCTGCTTTTTCTCTTTACATGTGCCCTGGCTGTGCACCCTTGTCAGTGTCCACTCATGCTTTATTTCAGATAAGGTAAGACTGTCTTCTGCTGTTCTGGGAGTCACTGGAAAGGAGCAGCCAAAACCTTACGCTGTCCCATCGCCGAGTATTGTGTTGCTGGGTGCATCACAGGGGCATAGCCAGCCAGCATGGATCTTGTGATCCACCGGATCGCACTTGGGAACCTGGAGACTCTACAGCACAGTCCCATAGTGCTGCTGTCCTCGGTAAGCATGGGCTTGGGTGTGCCACTGTGATGTACTGCAAAACATGCAAAAGACACAGCCTGGGTCAGTCTTGGTCTTTGACATGTTGCCTTGATGTAGCTCTCCTCAGTCTCCCTCCCTTCCGGTAGGTCAGGACAGCAATTAGTGAGTTACTTCAGTCCCTCATCCCTTAGGTCCATTGCTGAATGGGCACATGTAAAGAGAAAAGGCAGAGGTAAGGCAGACTGCTGGCACTGAAGGAGGTCATGAGACTATAGTGGTATCAGCAGTCTGAGTGGGCAGCCGGCACAGCTATGGGACACTACAGATAACCAACATCTGGAGCCCCATGCCTGTCCTTGGCATATTAGTGGAGCGGTCCTTACCCTGCTTTTTCTTTACATGTGCCCTGGCTGTGCACCCTTGTCAGTGTCCACCCATGCTTTATTTCAGATAAGGTAAGACTGTCTTCTGCTGTTCTGGGAGTCACTGGAAAGGGAGCAGCCAAAACCTTACGCTGTCCCATCGCCGAGTATTGTGTTGCTGGGTGCATCACAGGGGGCATAGCCAGCCAGCATGGATCTTGTGATCCACCCGGATCGCACTTGGGAACCTGGAGACTCTACAGCACAGTCCCATAGTGCTGCTGTCCTCGGTAAGCATGGGCTTGGGTGTGCCACTGTGATGTACTGCAAAACATGCAAAAGACACAGCCTGGGTCAGTCTTGGTCTTTTGACATGTTGCCTTGATGTAGCTCTCCCTCAGTCTCCCTCCCTTCCGGTAGGTCAGGACAGCAATTAGTGAGTTACTTCAGTCCCTCATCCCTTAGGTCCATTGCTGAATGGGCACATGTAAAGAGAAAGGCAGAGGTAAGGCAGACTGCTGGCACTGAAGGAGGTCATGAGACTATAGTGGTATCAGCAGTCTGAGTGGGCAGCCGGCACAGCTATGGGACACTACAGATAACCAACATCTGGAGCCCCATGCCTGTCCTTGGCATATTAGTGGAGCGGCGGTCCTTACCCTGCTTTTTCTCTTTACATGTGCCCTGGCTGTGCACCCTTGTCAGTGTCCACCCATGCTTTATTTCAGATAAGGTAAGACTGTCTTCTGCTGTTCTGGGAGTCACTGGAAAGGAGCAGCCAAAACCTTACGCTGTCCCATCGCCGAGTATTGTGTTGCTGGGTGCATCACAGGGGCATAGCCAGCCAGCATGGATCTTGTGATCCACCCGATCGCACTTGGGAACCTGGAGACTCTACAGCACAGTCCCATAGTGCTGCTGTCCTCGGTAAGCATGGGCTTGGGTGTGCCACTGTGATGTACTGCAACAACATGCAAAAAGACACAGCCTGGGTCAGTCTTGGTCTTTTGACATGTTGCCTTGATGTAGCTCTCCCTCAGTCTCCCTCCCTTCCGTAGGTCAGGACAGCAATTAGTGAGTTACTTCAGTCCCTCATCCCTTAGGTCCATTGCTGAATGGGCACATGTAAAGAGAAAAGGCAGAGGTAAGGCAGACTGCTGGCACTGAAGGAGGTCATGAGACTATAGTGGTATCAGCAGTCTGAGTGGGCAGCCGGCACAGCTATGGGACACTACAGATAACCAACATCTGGAGCCCCATGCCTGTCCTTGGCATATTAGTGGGGCAGCGCTCCTTACCCTGCTTTTTCTCTTTACATGTGCCCTGGCTGTGCACCCTTGTCAGTGTCCACCCATGCTTTATTTCAGATGAGGTAAGACTGGAAGGGAAGATGTTCACTGGTTCAGAAGGGATGGCATTCACCTAACTGAGGAGGGCATTGCATTCTTCTTGACCAACCTCCACAATGGCGTGAGGAGAGCCCTGCATGATTGTGAGAAGAATGGAAAACACCCATGACCAAGCTGGACCAGTATAGTAAGTAAAACACTATTATGAAATGTGTTATGTAAAATTTATTTCTCTGAGCTTGGCAAATAACTGTTATGGAAATTATGATTTTTTTCATATTTTGGTAAATAACTTTGTAAGGGAGCATCTGAATGTGCCAAGTAATATCTCATTTTGAAGACAGTATTGCTGGTTCTAATATGGTAAATGAATTGTGACAGTATGTTTGACACATGTGCAGATATCAAAGTTTGTTTGAGACTTATGGTTATGGAAATTATAATTTTTTTCATATTTTGGTAAATAACTTTGCAAGGGAGCATATGAATGTGCTAAGTAATACCTCATTTTGAAAAGATTATTTATAGTTCTAACATGGTAAAAGAATGGTATTTGTATGTTGTACTCATAGGCAGATAACAGAGTTTGTTTCTGACTTAGGTTATGGAAATTATGATTTTTTTCATATTTTGGTAAATAACTTTGCAAGGGAGCATCTGAATGTGCCAAGTAATATCTCATTTTGAAGACAGTATTGCTGGTTCTAATATGGTAAAAGAATTGTGCCAGTATGTTTGACACATGTGCAGAAATCAAAGTTTGTTTGAGACTTATGGTTATGCAAATTATGATTTTTTTATATTTTGGTAAATAACTTTGCAAGGGAGCATCTGAATGTGCCAAGTAATATCTCATTTTGAAGACAGTATTGCTGGTTCTAATATGGTAAAAGAATTGTGCCAGTATGTTTGACACGTGCAGAAATCAAAGTTTGTTTGAGACTTATGGTTATGGAAATTATGATTTTTTTCATATTTTGGTAAATAACTTTGCAAGGGAGCATCTGAATGTGCCAAGTAATATCTCATTTTGAAGACAGTATTGCTGGTTCTAATATGGTAAAAGAATTGTGCCAGTATGTTTGACACATGTGCAGAAATCAAAGTTTGTTTGAGACTTATGGTTATGGAAATTATGATTTTTTTCATATTTTGGTAAATAACTTTGCAAGGGAGCATCTGAATGTGCCAAGTAATATCTCATTTTGAAGACAGTATTGCTGGTTCTAATATGGTAAAAGAATTGTGCCAGTATGTTTGACACGTGCAGAAATCAAAGTTTGTTTGAGACTTATGGTTATGGAAATTATGATTTTTTTTCATATTTTGGTAAATAACTTTGCAAGGGAGCATCTGAATGTGCTAAGTAATACCTCATTTTCAAAAGATTATTTATAGTTCTAACATGGTAAAAGAATGGTACCTGTATGTTGTACTCATAGGCAGATATCAAAGTTTGTTTCTGACTTAGGTTATGGAAATTATGATTTTTTTCATATTTTGGTAAATAACTTTGCAAGGGAGCACCACATTGTGTGAAGTAATGCATCATTTTGAAGACAGTGTTACTCCTTACAACATGGTAAAAGAACTGTGTCTAGGCACTGTACACACAGATATTACAGTTTGTTTAGTCTTGTACAAATATGAAAATTATACATTTACAATACTTCTCATTATTATGCCCATATCTTTGAGGAGCATGGTAATCACACAAATGATGCGTCATTTTGAAGCTGACATTCAGATGCACAACTTCTACACTGATATGTAGGCTCTGTCTGTTACAGGTGATGAGATATTATGCTTTGTTTATTTATCAATTATGAGAAATAATATACTAATCATATTTCTGTGAATATCTCATGAAAGGAGTGTCACACAGTTATGGTTAAAGTATCATTTTAAAGCTGACATTCATACTAACAAATTAAATTCAAATTGTATGGGTCTGCATGGTACATAGACCAAGATATTGTGCTTTGCTTTTCGACAACATTAACAAAATTGCACAATATCAGCATTCCTTGCCAAATATTTCATTATGACTTTGATATGCACTATCAACATTTACAGTGTTGGAAAGGTCAGTGTCTGCTGAACAACTTTCGCGTTTACACTTTTAGTGTAGCTCTTATAGTTAAAGAGTTATGAGCATTAGTTTTCTGTATAGTATTACAAATGGATTTTCTGAAAATGAGCTCAGGCTGCTCTGTTGTTCCTATGGTGGAATTCAGCAGGCAGCTTTTCCTGAGCTGCTCTGGAGTGAATGAGTTAATACAGTGCCTGTTAACCTCAGAAGTAAGGGCAACTAGGGAAGACAGTGAAGCTTTGGCATCAAAATCAGGGGAGTCGGACAATTCTTTGGTGATCTTCTCCAAAAGGGCTAAGGCATGTTTAGGCATGTGTGCCTGACAGTAGCTCTGAAAGCCAGAACAGTAAAAGTATATATTTTCTTACCCAAACGTTCCATGCATTTGCTGTCCTTGTCACCAGGGAAGAGGGTGGTGGAAGGCAAAAGTTTTGAAACCTTATCAGTGGAAATTGTGGCAAGGTCTGCAGCAGGATGCTTAATTAGAAACTTAGCAGTCTCAGGGACTTTATAAAACTTGTCTAGTTTGCATAGTGCAGGGGGGGGGCTGCGAGTCCGGGTTCAAGGATGCTGTTGAGAAGGCATCCAGAAAAGTAAATAGAATGGGCAGAACAGCAGTAGGAGTTGGGGGATCCCTCTTAATGAGGTCACAATACCTTTTTTGTACCTCAGTAATTTCAGATTATTCCCACTTGAGGTGTTCCTTCATTTTAGTAACAGTTTCCTCAAAGGTTAAATCCTCTGCTGGGAGTCAGGGTCAATAGATTCTTCCTCTGGGGGAGCCACATCCCTGGGGAGAAAGAAGCTGGGAAGTACATCAAAGGGTGTTCTTCAGAAGAAGAATAGTACAGTTTTGTACCTACCATAAATGTACATGTCCGATAGGTATGCATCTGCAGTCATAACATATGGGTTGTCCTGCCTCAGGCAGCCCTTCAGTCGGCCGGATTCCAAAGTCTGGGTCTGGCCTCGGCTGATGTCGCACTTTCCCCGACGTCAGAGCTTCTGGGGTATAAAGGGATCAGCCGACGCCATTTTCCTCAGTGTTTCTTGCCCCAGATGCCAGGTGCCCTCTAGGAAGGCTAAATTTGGATAAATGTAGAAAGTTCCAAACAGTAGCAAAAAAAAAAATATATACATATATACAAACAACAAATACACCATAATAGATTCCCCCAGTTTGCTGAAAGAGGGGTAAGCACCCTAGGAATACCACAGAGGGGAAGGAGGGTGGGTAATCCTGACTGCAGATGCATACCTATCGGACATCTACATTTATGGTAGGTACAAAACTGTACTATGTCCTTCAAGGATGCATCTGCAGTCATAACATATGGGTAGAATACCATAGCCAAACTGGGGGAGGAGGTACTAAGATAAGGAAGGTGTAGTTAAGATCCCCTGTAAAACTGCAGTTGCAAAGCCTGCTCGGGATCTGGAATATAAAGGTAGATTATAATGCTTGGCAAAGGTATGCACGGAGCTCCAAGTAGCAGCTTCTAAAATGTCCTTGGTAGCCACCCCTCGTAGGAAAGCTGTAGTGGTGGCTGTGGCCCTTGTGGAATGAGGCCTGATATTTTCAGGAGCTGTCTTTCTATGAAAAGAGTAGCAAAAGCGAATGCAATTTCCTATCCATTTTGAAATTGTCTGCTTGGAAATTGCTTTTCCTTGCACCCCAGTTGCATAGGCTACAAAAAGTTGGTCAGTTTTTCTGCTGGTTTTAGTTCTGTCCAGATAGTAGCGTAGCTGTCTGTGTATATCCAAGGTGTGCAAGAGTTTTTCTCCTTTGTTCTGTGGGTTAGGGAAGAATGTAGGCAAATGAATGGCTTGGTTCAAGGATACCCTGGATACCACCTTTGGCATAAAAGTAGGATTGGTTCTCAGGGCTATCCTGCTGAAAAATAAGGAAAGGCTGCACTGCCATTCATGCCTGTAGCTCGGATACTCTTCTTGCTGAAGTGATTGCCAGAAGGAATGCAGTTTTCCAAGATAAAAATTGTATGTCTGCTGATGCTGCTGGTTCAAAAGGAGGTAGAGTCAATTTTTCCAGCACGAAATTGAGATCCCATGCAGGTAGAGGGGGTCTCCTTGGAGGTTTAACATTTTTGATCCCTCTCAAAAATTGTCTGAGTAGAGGGTGAGAGAAGATAGGAGGATCCATATTGTATTCTGCAGATATTGCTGAAGCATGAATCTTAATGGAAGAGTAAGACAGGCCATTGTGGAACAATTCTGCTAAGTATTCTAGGATGTGTGCTAGGTTTGCCACTGAGACATCTGTGCCCTTTGATGTGCTCCAAATGAGGAATCTCTTCCATTTTGCTGAGTATGTCTTCCTTGTGGAGGGTCTGCGAGCCTCCAGGATAATGTCCTTGACCCTCTGAGATAAGACAGTTTGGTTTGGTTTTAAGCAATTTTCCAGGCAGTTAGTTGCAGAGTTTTCAAGTTTGGATGCAGGGTTTTGAAATTGTTCTGCGTTAGAAGAAGAGGACATAGGGGTAGAGGCCATGAGTTCACCTGAAACATGCTTTTCAGTAGCGGATACCAGTGTTGTCTTGGCCAGTCCGGAGCTATTAGTATCACCTTTAGCTGTTCCTCCCTGATCTTCAGTAGAACCTTGTACATCAATGGGAGAGGTGGAAATGCATACACTATTAGGGCATTCCAGCTGAAAGAGAGAGAGTCCACCCTCCAGGCTTGTGCGTGGTATGTCCTTGAGCAGAATTTCTTCAGTTGGTGGTTGAGAGGGGAGGCGAACAGATCTATCTCTGGCAATCCCCATTTCTTTGTTATGAGTTTGAAGATGTCTGGATGCAGCATCCATGGTAGTCCTGCTTAAGCTGTCTGCTAGTGAATTCTCTTTTCCTGGTACAAATATGGCCTGCAGCTGGATATTGAGATTCAGGCCTAGGTTCCACAGATCCATTGCCATCCGGCATAGAGGGTAGGAATGCGTGCCTCCCTGTTTGTTTATGTACCACATGACCGTGGTGTTGTCTGTCCTTATCAGCAGATGTCCTTCCCGGAGGAATGGTTTGAATGCCTCGATTGCATGCTTCACTGCAAGCATCTCCTTTTGGTTTATGTGCAAGTTTAGCTGTCCTTGAGGCCATAGGCCTTGGATACATTTGTCCTCCATGTGTGTTCCCCCATCCTAGGTCTGAGGCGTCCGTGGTGATGGTTTGCCTTGGTTTTGGTTTCTTGAAAGGCAACCCTCTGTTGGACTGGCAGGCCTGAGCCCACCACAGGAATTCCTTTTGAAGGCATGGAATGATTGGTATCATGGTTTCTAGACTGTGTTGAGACCATACATTCCTTAGGTACCATTGTAATTTCCTCATATGCAGCCTGGCATGTGGGATCAAGATTATGCAGGATGCCATGAAACCCAGGGCCTGCAGGACTTTCCTTGCAGTAAGCTGAGTTTGTCTGGTCAAAGTCATGAAATAATCTGGAAGTTGTTTTTGTTTTTCTTCTGTGAGAAAAGCCATCTGAGTTAGTGTGTCCAGATCCGCACCAAAGAAGGTTATCCTGTGGGATGGCACTAGTCTTGACTTTTGGATGTTGACTGTGTATCCCAAGGCCTGTAGCAGGTGTATGACATAGGCCAAATCCTTTATCAATTTTGTCTTGTTGTCCGCTTGTATTAGGCAGTCGTCCAGGTATGGGTAGATTTGAATTCCCTGAAGTCTGCAATGTGCAATTACTGATGCCAGGCATTTCGTGAATACTCTGGGCGCAGTAGGTAAGCCAAAGGGCAATGATGAGAATTGATAATGCTCTGATCCTGCAAGAAATCTGAGGTGTCTTCTGCAATCTGGTCGGATAGGGACGTGCAGGTATGCCTCCTTGAGATCTAGAGTCACCAGCCAAGACTCCTTGCCCAACATGGGAAGAAGTTGCTGTAGGGTCAGCATTTTGAATTTTGGTACAATGAGATATGTGTTCAGTGCGGACAAGTCGAGAATAGGCCTCCATTGGTTTTCTTTTCTTGGTACAAGGAATAGTCTGGAGTAAAATCCTTGGCCTTGTTCCATAGATGGTACCCTTTCTATCGCTTTCATCTGAAGTAAATTTTTGATTTGTCTTAAAGCTTCTGGCTTCTGATTTGGTGGTAGGTTTGGCATTCCGCTCCTTTTTGGTAAAGTGTGGAAGTGAAACCTGTATCCTTTGTCTATTGTTTGCAATGTCCATGTGTCCTTTGTACTGCAATGCCAGTTTCTTGAGAATAAAGCCAGCTTTCCGCCCAAGGGAGCTTCCAGTTGTTCCCTGGTAGGCGAAATCAGAGTCAAGTCATTGTGTCTGTCCTGTGCTAGTGGTTGTAGTTGCAGCTGTGGCACTACTCCTCTGGTTGGCAGGCTGCCACTGACGCCCCTATAGGCACCCTTTGATTGACCTCTGCCTCGAGGCGTCTATTCCTGCCCTTTGTGCTCTGGAGGTGTCTGGAAAGGACCAATTCTTGGAAGGCCAGTTTCTGCTGAACCTCGGAGGTTGGACCTGTAGAAATTCCTTTACTGTTTGCACAGATTTTGCTTTTTCTTCCACTTTCTTTAGAATCTCCTGTGCAGGGGAGCCAAATAAACTTTGTTTCTCCATTGGAGCATCTAGGAGCTTAGCCTTGACATGGTCTGGCAGGGATTGCTCTTTTAGCCAGGCATGCCTACAATTACTGCCCCAGTCATAGCTGATCTAAATGAAGCCTCCAGTGCATCATAGCCACATTTTAAGAAATGATTACTGACCTGCTGAGAGTTGTGTACCAAATCCTGAAGGGATTTACGGTCTAAAGGTTCAGGAGAAGAAAGCTTCTTATTCAGCTGATCTAACAAATATTCTTGGTACTGTATCATATGGAATTGACAGTTTAATGCCCTGGCAGAAAGAGTAGCAGATGTATAAACCTTTTACCCCATCTCTCTAATGCTCTAGACTCTCTTTCAGAGGGTAGGGGATTTTTGGCAGTGGCAGCTGCAACACCTTTTGGGCCCTGTGAAATAGTTTCTGGGTCTGCAGCATGGGCTTTATACAGGTGGAAGTGAGAATCCGGGACCCTGTAGTATCTGTCAGGTTTGGCAGGGGCCGGAGGGAGAGAATCAGGTGCAGAACTAACATCATTATACACATCATCAATTACAGTTAGCACTGGTGGTATGGCTAAGGGCCTATGCTGGGGCAAATGTAAAAAGGTCCTTAGTCTTTTTCTAGAATCAGAAAAATCCTCACCCTGCCATTGAAAGTGTTCCCTCAGAGTGCAAGGTCTCTCCAAAGGAAAATTCTTCAGGAGGGGAGGCCGAAGGGATAGAGTCTTCAGCATCTGAATCCTCATAAGGAGAATAGGCCCCTTCCTGATGGTCTGACAAATCAGATCCATCCGTGGAGTAATCAGAGGAGACAGGTTCAGTCCTAGGCCTTTTGTCTGGTGGAGGTTGGGAGGCCCTGTATGGGTGAGATTGGGAACCCCTAATCAAGGAGATAAGGTCCTCAGCAAGACTGAGAATCTGAGAGCTTGAGGAAGGCCTCTGAGAAGTAGATTTGGCAGGTAAAGCTTTTGAAAGTTTGGCAGCTTTAGCCCTGGAGAAGGCCTTAATAGACATAAAAGCTGGGGGCCTAGCTGCCCCACCTGCAGGTGTAGAAATGTCCAATGAAATGGTGTCGGACAAATCTTGAGCGCTAGCTTCGGTAAGGATTTCTGAAGCCGACTCAGCCGGGGCCTCTCTGGACTCGGTTGTCGGAGGTATGGTTTCTGTCGTAGTAAGAACAGAGGGCTCGGTTTCAGCCGAAACCGAGACACTCGCGGTAGGCCTAACCGTGGTTTCAGCCGAAACCGCGAGTGTCTGTCCTTTTCCCTGCGTTTTTTGGCCAAATGCGTAGTCGAAGTCTCAGACGGCATTTTATATGCAAAAGCGGATCCGAAAAATTCTTCTGCAAACTCCGACCGACGTCTAAGAGTCCGTCGGTTGAAGGAGGCACAGGCTAAACAAGCTGATACGTCGTGGTCTGGGCCTAAGCAAGGAAGGCAGTAAGAATGGAAATCCTTATGTGGTATTTGTTTCCCACAAGTTAAACAATTATTTACTTTGTCTGACATCGGCTGAGGCAAGAAAGAGTCCCCAACGGGGTACTTAGCTTTTTTAGAAGTCTTCGGTAGCTGAAATCTCTGGATCTGACTGACCGGCACTTGCGAACAGCTTCTGCTTCGGGCACCGCGCGGCAAGAAAGACGGAGGAAAATGGCGTCGGCTGATGCCTTTATACCCCAGAAGCTCTGACGTCGGGGAAAGTGCGACATCAGCCGAGGCCAGACCCAGACTTTGGAATCCGGCCGACCGAAGGGCTGCCTGAAGCAGGACAACCCATATGTTATGACTGCAGATGCATTCTTGAAGGACATCAAATAATTCCTCCTCTTACCTCAGAGAGGGATCTGATGTCTGAGGCCTAGGGCTCAGTACAGGTGTAGCGACTGTGGATGCCCCTGGAGTGATAGGCTTTAAGGCCATTAAAACATTAAACAGGCTTTGGCTGAAGGCTTGCCAGTCCGGGGAAATTTCAGAAGCAGGAGACGCATGCTTTCTTTTTTCCTTCCTTTTGTGAGACGGACTAGTAGGCATCTGAATGGAGGAAGGTCTACCATTGGGTGACTGTAAGAAAACGGAGGGATCTGACAGTCCTACCGAAGTCACAGGTCCCCCACCCCACGGCATTGGAACCCGATGTCTGAATAGCCTCTGTGGACATGCCCTCCGTTGCAGGATTGTGTGGCTTCTGTATAGGTACCTGCTATATCCAAAGCAGTGGAGCCAGAGTCTTCAACCAGGAAGACGTTCACAGGCTGAGAGTCTAACAGAGGAGGTGCAGTGACAGTAGTAGGCCTGACTGTCTTGGCCTTCTTTTTTCGTGGTTCAGTAGGTTAAGTCGGCAGAACCCTCCATACCCAAGGCTAACCATTTGGGACACTGGTTTTCAAGGTATAGGTTGAGTGCATGGAGATGGTTGCATACTGTTTTGGGGATAAATGCCCGGCAGATGGTGCAGGCCTTGTAGTCATGCAACCTACCTAAATAAAACAGACACTGATCGTGGGCGTCCTTGTGGGGTATCTGACGGCTGCACTTACACTTGCCCTTTCTGGATGACATGAACAAGCATTAAGACAAAATAAATGACTGAAAAGTTCCCCAACGGGGCACTTATCCAATTTCTCTAGAATCAGATGGCCAGGAAGGCAGGAACAACTGACATTCGACAGAGAAGTTCTGAGGGCTGTGTGCAGACGACACTTTTATGGCCCATGTACTGCTAGCCACATCAGACGTCACACTGAAGTCTTTTGTATACTGTCCAGACGTTCAGGTAGCAAGAGGAGTAAAACCCATATGTTCTGAATACTGCAACATGTGAACAGGACATATATGCTGACTGGTCAAACAGGACATGTTTAATAACTACACTGATCCATAAGATCTCAACACAGATCAGGAAAAAAATTATCCTTTGCAGATTACTGCTACCATGCTAATGTCAAATTCTTGTCAGTTCTTGATGTGAACCAAGGATAAGTTTCAAATTCTGCACATTCAATATGCTTTTTGGTAACTACACATTCTCAGGTTTACATCATCGGTGTCAAATGCTTTACTGACCTAAAGCAACTTGTTAATACTACTGAAGGCATTCTAATCTACAGTGTTACAAAGCAGGAACCCAGTACCACATAACCCAGTACTGTTGGTAGACTAAAGTCCCAGATGACAATCAGCATAGGCATTGTACTGGAGACAAACAGTTGAAGGCCTTAAACTCCAATAAGGTATAAACTCTTTCCATCTGTCAAAAGCTATAGTCTTCCTGTCCAGCTGGTGGCAAAATATTTTGGCCACTTGAGACAATCTGGACAAAAGAGATCACACAGAAGTGAGAATTTAGATGCTTAGTGAGTTAATCTGTCAAATTCAGGTGGCACTTCTAATGGACACTGTTGCTTACCAGACACACAACAAAGTAGGACTGCTTCCGGACTGCTTTTATGGCATAAATAATGATTAGATTCAAGGGTGGGATAATCAAAGATCCTCAGGCTTCCTTCCCCGAAACTCTGATAGATGCTTCTACACAAACAGGGCTCAAGGTCAGACTATTGTTGTCGCTCACAAGCTTAATGGCATCCTCAAGGGGTAGGTCACCCAGAGCCATATTCATTAATCTTGTCTGACTCTAATTTAGTAGCCTTGAGATCCTCCAAACTAACGCAACCAACAGCATGAGAGTACTGTGGTCCCAACTACCCAGGAGGCCAAGCATTTTACAGGGGCAATAATGTCATCGACTAGTGTCACAGATATCAAGATGAGACACTGCATTACCTAACTAATGACAAATGACACATAACCCACATATTCAGTGTGCCACTCAACTACAGCCCATAAGGCATAATGTACCCAACACTCTAGTCATAGGTGACTCTATAGTCAGGCACACTGATGTTCCACTCACCAGGGTAAACAAAAAGAAAGTACTGTCAGCTGCCTGTCAGGTGCCAGGATCCGCCACATAAAGCACACACTCAGGTCACTCCACAACAAGTACAAATATGACTCATTGTCCATGTTGGCAAGAATGACCAGAGACGTAACTCCCTGGACTACATGAAGAGAGACATGGAGGAGCTCTCTGATCTTATAGCCCAGGCAGGTATGACCCTAGCCCTGAGTAGCATCCTGCCATCACTCAGAATGATGCCACCGTACAAGGACAAAATGACTTCAACAATTGGCTAAGCTTCTGGTGTCATTCTAAGGAAATCCAGTAGGTTTGCCTGGGATAACATGATCGACAGACCACGCTGCTTTGCCAGAGACGGCTTGTACGTGTCCCCCTTGGGATTCCGGATACTGGCAAAGGCTCTTGCCACCCCTATAGTGCCTTTTTTAGGCAAGGTTCAAATGACAAATGCACCACCATAACAGGTACAAGCAAGCAAAATCTGAGGGTAATGCTACTAAATGCTAGAAGTCTAAACCTTAAAATGCACTCAGTCGAGGCACTCCTTAAAATGGAGAACATCGACATCTGTGCAATGACAGAGACCTGGTTCAAAGCTCCAGAGAACACCCCTGCATTACCAAGCTATAATTCATACCACACCTTTCGGCCACCAAACTGAGACCGAAACACTAAAGGTGGAGGTGTGTCCATATTCATTAAGGATATCCACGCCTCCAAACTAGCTGCTCAGCATAACGCATCTGAAATTATTCAAGTTCAACAAACTCTGGGCAAAACCACAACCCAGATTGTAGCTTGCTACAGACCCCCCACCATGCCCCAGGATTCCCACTCCTCTTTTCTTGATGCACTGGAAAATATTAAGGTACAACCCAACACCCTAATAATGGGTGATTTCAACTACCCCACCATTAACTGGGAAAACTACTTGTGTACCAACTCTTTTGCTCAAGGTTTACTGGAATTCATCAATTCCAATGCCTTGGATCAACTTATCCACACCCCCACCAGGGGCAGTAATATCCTAGACCTGGTCATAACCAACATGGGAGACCGGTGCTCCACACCAGAGGTCGGCTCCTTGTTGGTCACATCCGACCACAAGCTAATCACCCTAGACATCTACATCCTGCTCCCACCCCCATTAAGAAAACAACCGTAAGAAATTTCTCCAAAGCCAACTTCACGCTTAAGAGAGAAGTGGCAAACTTCACAACACCAATGCAGATGGACAATGGAGGTACGGACTGCTGAATCCTACACAAATGCACTTTATAAGCACTTACATGAGTGCATGGATCGTGCTATTCCAAACAGAACCAAGACGCTATCCTTCAAATAAAAAAGGAAGCCAATCTGGTGGTCTTCTGCCATAAACAAACTCTACAACAGAAGAAAAAAACTGTTGCAAAAGAGAGTAAAATCCCACGATTGGAGGAATTCCCTAGTCAGCCTCAGTAAGAAGCTGAGATCCCTCAAAATCCTCCAAAGCTAGTTATGAAAACAAAATAGTCACCGATTCTAAAGACAACCACAAAGCATTCTATAGCTATATTAAGAATCTCAATGGCAACACTCAGATCTGCTCTGAGTTACAGCACAATGACACTAAATATACAGAACCAACTGATATTTGCCAACATCCTGGCAGATAGGTTCAGTGCTAACTTTAACCCCCTCTCACCCCCTAAAGGGCCCATCTTTATACCGGAAGAATGCAAAGTTCCTGTAATCATGGCTCCACAGGTAAAAACCTCACTCTTCAAAGCCAAGAACACAGCATCCATGGGACCTGACAACATCCCAGGCTGCCTTCTACACGAACTACAGAATGAACTGGCACCCCACCCAAGTACCATGTTCAATCATAGCCTCACCTCAGGCTTTGTGCCCATTGAATGGCACACCGCCACGGTTATCCCACTCCACAAAGGGGGGGGGGCACAACAGACCCCAGGAACTACAGTCCCATTAGCCTGACGAGCCTGGTCTGCAACGCCATGGAACGTATCATCATGGAACTCAGACATTGGAGATCTCCAAACTCTGGACCCCACACAGTTCGAGTTTGTAAAAGTCTGATCATGTCTCCTAAACCTGACAGACTTCTTTGAAGCAGTCACCAAAACCATAGATGGGGGTAAGGTGGTTCACACAGCCTATCTAGATCTCACCAAGGCGTTTGACACCATCCCCCACTCTGGAATAATAGATAAACTCACTAAACTAGGTATAAATCCCTATGTCACAAGATGGGTTGCCAACTGGCTTACTGACAGAACCCACACTGTGAAAGTAGCAGACTCCAAATCAGATGTCAGACCAGTGACAAGTGGAGTACCACAGGGTTCAGTCCTGGGTCCTCTCCTGTTTGGTATCTACTTCTCTGAGGTACAGGAGAACACAGAAGGTCTTTGGCTAATTAAATTTGCAGATGACTGCAAACTAGGAGCCATAATCGAAACTCCCAACGATGTGGGCATCCTACAAAAGGGCCTCACCGAGACAGAAGCCTGGTGTCAAAGCCATGGTCTCAAGCCTCAATGCCAAAAAGTGCATTGTCATCCCCTTTGGTAAAAACTCTACCCATGAACTATCAACATAGGTGGTAGTCCTACTTAACACCGAAAGTGTGAAAAGAGACCTTGGGACACAGGTGGACAGTACTCTCTCCTTTGATAATCACATCGCCACAGTGGTAAGGAAATCCTTCTACATGGCACACCATCACAAAAGGTTTCTCATCCAGAAAAAGAGAGGTCATTGTTCCCCTCTACTCATCACTCAGACCCATTACAGAGTAAAACGCCCCTTTTGGTATGTACCTGACAAGAGATCTAACAACTGGAAAGGCCGCAGAAGTACCTCTCAAAGAGGATTACTGGCCTCAAACAGATGCCCTACGCAAACTGACTCAAACAACTCCAGGTTTATTCTGTCACACATCGCCTACTCAGAGGCGATCTCTGCCTAACATACAAAGCTATGTCAAACCCAGAGCTGTTGGACATGCTCCACTTAAAGAAATCCCAATCCCTCCGAGCTACATGCTCTAAAGATCTAAACCTTGTCACCACAATAAACAGAATATGCTGGAGGGATAGATTTCTGTCCCAGAGACTTCCCATACTCTGGAACAGACTACCTATATCAAACAGAGCTCCTCATTAGCACTCCAAGAAAAATCTTGATTGGATGGGTAATAAGAAATTCACCCCGGGGATCACTTCTGTGGTTCTGCTTGACAGGGGCACAGGAAAATAATTTTCTTGGGTGGTGAAAGCCAGGCTACCTTTTTGGCTAGGCATGTATAGGCCCTAGGGCCGATAGCCTAGTACCTACCTATGAACCTAATGGAGAGAGGCCTGTACAAGAAGTAGCATGGGCTTCAGACCAGTCATAATAATGGTGCATTCCAATGGCAAATTCCCATCAAATCTCTTCTTGATAATAAGGCTTTAAGGCACAAGGGAAAAGGATGACTAGTGCTCAACATTATGTTCTTCTAAGTAGTGCAGGCTGTGATGTTACAAGGTAGTGCCATGTGTGTCAGGGAGAGTAGGGCAGTACATGCGTACATATACCAGCATAGCTAACTGGACTTTTGTAAAGTATTGTTATTTGACTATCACACAGATTTGTACATATGTCCGAGTTAAAATATATATCTGAAAATTAATTTGTTAAAAAATGTATCAACAGTAGGTCCTGCTGGACAGAAAAAGAAAAGTTGTACAAAATCTTACCATAACCATAGGTGTCCTCTTCCATGTTGCAGTATTCTGCATATGGGTTTACTCCTCTTGCTTTGCATACGTCCAGCCAGTATGCAAATGTTTTCAGTCCCTATGAGGTGCATGGGATATGTGACGTGGCTCAAGGAACGTGGGCCGTAAAAGAGACATCTGCAAGCACCAGCCCTCAGAACTGAAAGCCCCAGTCAGAGCTAGTCCTATTAAAAGCAATGCCAGTCCAGGGCCACCCAAACGGGGAAATGCAACCTAACAGGAAGGGAAGGAAGGTGGGAAGGAATACTGCAACATGGAAGAGGACATCTATGGTTATGGTAAGATTTTACACAACTTTTCTATGTCCTTCTATTCCAATGTTTCAGTATTCCACATGTGGGTGAGTGCCAAAGCTCACTGTGAATGGGGAGGTGGTCTAGAGGCTGACTCCAGGAATCCATGAAGGATAGCCCTGGCAAACCCCACCCTGGTTCTAGAAATGTGGTCTAGTTTGTAATGCTTGGTAAAGGTGTGAAATGAAGACCAGGTAGCTGCTTCTAGAATATGGTAGAGGTATCCAGAACCCTTGAAGGATCCTGAAGAGGCCATACCCTGGTGGAGTGTGCTTTTACAGTACCTTGCAGAGGTTTTACCAGGTATTGGTAGCAGAAGGTGATGGCTTTGGAAATCCAGACAGAGATGGTCTGCTTGGTTACTGCCTTCCCCAGGGCTCTCAGGTGGAAGGAAACCTGAGTCGTCAGTGAACATCCAGGGAGTGAAGTACTCTCTCACTGTCCCCCCCTGTGGGTTAGGGAAGAAGGTAGGTAGGTGTATGGCCTGATTATGGGACAGGTCATTCACCACCTTGGGCATGAAGGAATGGTTAGCTCCAAGAGTAACCCTGTCATTGTGGAAAACTAAAAAAAGGAGGAATAACACCATAAGGGCTTGTAGCTCGGATACTCTTCTGGCTGAGGTCAAGGCCACTAGCAGTACAGTTTTCCATGTGCAATGTTTTAGAGAGGTTTTGTCTGCAGGTTCGAATGGAGGAAGTGTAAGCTTTTCCAAAACATAGTTAAGGTCCCATGGAGGTGGGGATGGTTTCCTGGAAGGCTTGAGGTGAAGTACCCCCTTCAGGAAAAGCTTAGCAGTGAGTCTGGATGCTAATGGGGGGGGGGGGGGTCAGAGGAAGGCATGTTGAAATTGCAGTCAAGTGAGCTTTAATGGAAGAATAGGCCAAGTCTGTCTGCAGTAGCTCACACAGGTAAGACAGGACTAGAGGGGGCTCACTTGCAAGTGGGTCCAGCTGTCTTTTGTGCCACCATACAGTGAACCTTTTCCACTTTGAAAGGTAGGATTTTCTTGTATTTGGTTTCCTAGAGTCCTGCAGGACATTGAGCATGTCCCTGTTGCAAAAATCTCTGAAGGGGATCAGAATCATATCAACCACAGGGTGAGGTGCAGAAGCAGTCACTGTGGGTGTATCTGTGATCCCTTGTACTGTGTGAGGTCCACTCTGAGGAATAACTTGTGGTGATTGCCCTTGGACAGTTCTACAAGTAGGGAGAACTAGTGCTGTCTTGGCCAGTAGGGAGTCACCAACAAGATGTTTGGTCTGTCCGGCTGGACTTTCAGCAGGACCTTCTGAATTAATGGGAAGGGGGGAATGCATATAGAAATTTCCCCTTCCAAGACATTGAGAAGGCACCTGTTGCCAGTGCCTACGGGTCTGGTAACCTGGTACAAAACCCAGGAAGTTGCCTGTTGATGGAGGTGGCAAACAAGTCTAATTGAGGTATACCCCCACTGGTGAACCAGATCCAGGAAGACATCCCTGTGAAGCATCCATTCGTGGTTATTTGTGATGTTTCTGCTGAGGCAGTCTGCCTGGTAGTTGAGAAGAGAGGGAACGTAGACCACCTGCAAAGTCACTCCCTGTGAGGTGGCCAATTCCAATACTAGAAGAGGTAGTCTGCAAAGGAGGTATGACTTGGTCCCCTCCCTGTTTGTTGAGATACCACAGACTTGTCCATTAAGATCTTCAAAGTATCTTTTTGGAGGTAAGGTAAGAAGACTCGAAGGGCCAGAAGAATTACCCTCATCTCTCAAACATTGATGTGTTCTAGTTTGGGTGGCTCTGGCCACTGGCCCTCCACCTTTCGATGGCCTATAGTTGCTCTCCAGCCCAAATCTGAGGCATCTGTATGCATGACCTGTGTGGGTAGAGGTGGTTGGAGGGGAAGACCTGGATTGTGGGTCACTTGTACCAGCCACCACTGGATTTCCTGTTTGATGCAAGGGAGGAGGAGGACCTTGGACTCCAGACGATGGGAGCATTGGGTCCAGACTGTCCGAAGGTACCTTTCTCATGTGCAATCTTGCAAATGGTAGCATGGGGACAGTGGCTGCCATGTAGCCCAGAAGCCAGAGGTACTGTCTTGCAGTCAATTCTGTAGCCTGGAGGACCAGAAGCAGATGTTCTGTCAGGCTTTCCACTTTTTTTTTTTTTTGGGGGGGGGGGGTAGGCTTTCGTGAGGTCTGAGAGAATTCTGCACCTGAGGAAGATAATGTATTGAGTAGGCTCCAGGTGGGATTTTGGGAAATTTATATGAAATCCAAAGGACTGTAGAAGGGACATTACAAGGTGAATGTGAAGCACAAGAGTCTCCTTGTTGCCTGCCTCAATCAGGAGATCGCCCAAGTAAGGGAACACCTGGATTCTCTTTGTCCTGCAATAAAGGATCAGTGGAGACAAGCATTTGGTGAACGCCCAAAGGGCAAGGCAGAGAACTGAAAATGAGAAGGGCCCACCAAGAACTTCGGGTTTTTCCTGGATGTGGGCCTTATGGGGATGTGGGGTAAGCATCCTTTACATCTTAAGGTGTCCATGAACCCTTAGGGAAGTAGGGTGGGAAAGAGAGTTGGTGGAGTCAACATCCTGAAGGTTGGGATCTTTAGGAATCGATAGAGACAGGAGAGATCTAGGATTGGTCTCCAAGGACAGTCTTTCCTGGGGACCAGGAAAATCCTGGAGTACAAAACCCCTTCCTTTTGAAACTGGAGGCACTGATTCGATGGTGCCCTGAGCCGGCAGTGTTTGCAACACAGGTTGCAGGAGGAGCAGCTATTGTGTTGGAGACTGTGGGATGTCATTTCATTTGGGGGGGGCAGGTCATGAAGTAACCTTTCTGAAGTATTGACAGCACCCAATTTTCTGAAGTGATGCGAGTCCACAGAGGGAGGCAGTGAGAGAGAAGGACTGCCAGTGGCAAGGAAGGAGGGGGTGGTTAGGGCTAGGATGGCAGGTAGTCAGATGCTACCTGTCCCCGTCTTGAAAGGGTGGCCTCTGGCTAGAGGAGGGTGAAGCTCTAACTGGAGGAGGTTGCTTCCTTGTAGGCTTTCAAGGCCTTGAGGGAGCAGCAGGGTGAGAGTGCTTCCTTATAAACTGAGTTTTTACTGAGTCGTTTCTTTGAAACTTTGGTATGGGGGAGACCAGCAGGTGTTTAAGGTCTTGCATTTCTTTCCCTTTTTGTTAAAGTGACTTAAAAAGATCAGCCACTTCAACACCAAACAAGGCAGAATTGTCCAAGGGTGCATCAATAAGCTTTGCCTGAAGTCATCAGAAAGGGGCTGTAAACAACCAGGAATATCTAAGCAAGGCAGATGCTGCTGCTGCTTACCTTGTTAAGGCTTCAGCAGCAGCAGCATCATAATTGCACTGAACGCCTAGTAACCTGGTGAGTAAGGGTCAGAAGAGAAGATGGTGAAGCTTTGGCAGCACAGTCAGGAATATCAGCCAATTCCTTAGTGGCTGTTTACAGGAGTTATAAGGCATACTTAGCCATGTATGTCTGGTAATTTGTAGCCCTAAAATACAAGGTGGCAGAAGTATAAATCTGACCCAGGCATTCCAACAGTTTTGCAGTCTTTGTCAGCAGGAAGTATGGTGATAGTGGGTAAGAGCTTAGAAGCCTTGTCTGTAGAAATGGAGATAGCGGCTGGGTTTGCAGGTGGGAACTTAAGGAGGTACTTGGCAGTGTCAGAAACTTTTAAAATTCTGTCAGGTCTGCGTGGAACAGGGGTTTGAGAGTCTGGATTTAAGGATGCTGAGAAGGAATCCAGGAGGCAGGTAGGATTGTGGGTACAGCAGACGTCTGGGAGAATTCATCTGAATGAAGTTGTAGTATCTTTTTTTGGACCTCAATCATTTCAGAGGATTCCCACTTGAAATGGTCTTTCATCTTGGAGATGGTTTCCCCAAAGGTCAAGTCCTCAACTGAGAAGTCAGGATCGACAGATTCTTCCTTTGGGGAACCATACCCCAAGGGAGAAGAAATTTGGGAGGTGCAAGAGTGATTCTTCAGAGGAAGAATCACAAAGAACTTTGTCTTCCCTCACGGTAGCATCTGAAGTTGGAGGCTTAGGGCTCAAAAGTGGAGGATGACATTAGCACTCCCTGCAGAAGTAGGACACAGGACCATGAAAGCATTAAACACACCGACTGAAAGCCTGCCAGTCAGGCATGCTTTCAGAAGAGGAAGAGAGATCCTTTCTTTTTTCTTTCTTTTTAAGGGGCCTTAGCTGGCGTCTGAAGAGTGGAAGGCCTCAAATCTGAAGACTGTAAAGGACTGGAAGGATCAGATGGACCTTCTGAAATTGCTGGTTCCCCCCAGAGGAGACAAACGTTGGTAAAGCCCCTATGGACGTACCCTCTGTGTGGGATTGTGCGGCTTCCGTGGAGGTACCCGCTATATCCAATGCGGCAGATCCAGATTCCTCTACCAAGCCATCGGCCACAAGCTGAGGATGAGAGGATAGAGGTGCAGTGTTAATGGGAAGCCTACTTTTTCGGCACTTCCGAAGGTAAATCGGATGAGCCCTCCATCCCTAATGCAATCTGTTTTAGTCTTTCATTTTCTATGTATACGTTTAGTGCATGCAAGCGACTACACAAGGTTTTGGGCTTAAACGCCGGACAAATAGAGCAGGCATTGTAGTCATGCACCATCCCAAGCAGAAGAGGCGCTTATCATGGGCATCCTTGTGAGGAATCTACCAGCTGTACTTACACTTGCTCTTTCTGAGGGCATGAACAGGCAATACAATAAAGAAAAAGGACTGAAACATTCCCCAATGGGGTACTTATCTGATTTCTCTAATTTGATGGCAGCGAGAGCAGAACATGTGGCATACGACTGGCGGTTGAGACGTTCTGAGAGATGGTGCATGCAGACATCACTTTTACGGCCCACACTCCTTGAGCCACATCAGATGGCCATGCACTTCATAGGAACAGAAAACTTTTCCATACTGGCCAGATATACACGGAGCAAGAGGCGTAAACCCATATGTGGGATACTGCAACAATGGAATAGAAGGGCATTGTATGCATGTATACTAGGTTGTATTGGTGTAACTAATCAAATGTGCATGTTTATCAGAGAACCATAGAAGGGTGAAAAATATGAAATTGTGTTATAGATTTCTTGCTAGCCTAGTCTAGCTGCCACAGATCTTGAGTGTGTACTATAGCAGTCAGGTGACCAGAGGTGATGTCATCCTCTAACCGGCATCTGGTTTTGGTTAG